>NW_006408639.1:2492984-2515603 GCF_000296735.1 Chrysochloris asiatica | reverse complement strand
TATATATACACCCTGAGTTGTAATATTGAAAGATTCTTTGGACAAACCATTGAAGGACTCATGACGCATGGAAAAAAGATAGAAGGAAAATACAATCATTGTACCAAAAAGAACTGGTCAATGCTTAACATTTTAGGAAATAGTACATGTTTAAGGACAAATGATACTTAAGGAAGAATTCCAATCTGCACTGAAGTCATTGGTGAAATACAAGGTTCCAGGAATTGACAGAATACCAACTGAAATGTTTCAACAAAATCAATGCAATATGGGAGGTGCTCATTTGTCTATGCCAAGAAATTCAAAAGACAGTTCCCTGGCAAACTCACTTGAACAGATCTCTATTTGTGCCCATTCCAAAGAAAAATGATTCAACAAAATGGAAGTTATCAAACAATGTAATTATATTAAATGCAAATAAAAGGTAATTTAAGGTAATACAAAAGCAGTTGAACCAGTACATAAACAGAAACCTGTCAGAAATGTAGCAGGCTTCAAAAGAGGACAGGGTAGCAAAGATATCATTGCTGATATTATATTGATCTTCACTGAACATAGCAAAATTTCACCCATGTTTCACTGACTATGCAAAGGTATTCTACTGTGTGGATAATAGCAAATTATGGATAACATTATGAAGGATGGGAATTTCAGAACCCTTCACTGTTCTCATGCAGAGCCTGTATATAGACCAATAGGCAGTCATTTAGACAGAACAAGGTAATACTGCATTGCTTAAAATCAGAAAACGTGTGTCAGGGTTGTATGCTTTTACCATATTATTCAATCTGTATGCTGACCAAATAAACTGAGAAGCTCGACTATCTGAAGAAGATCACAATATCAGTATTGGAGGAACACTAATTAGCAACCTGCAAAATGAAGATGTCCTCGTGCGGCGTTGTGGGTTAATGTCCTGGACTGCAAAGTCAGTTTGAACCACAAGGAAACCTTACACAGGGTCATTAGGGGTTGGAACGGACTCGGCAGAACTTAACAACAACAACAATATGCAGGAGTTCTGGTGTGGTGCTGCTGGACACAGCACTGGACCACAAGGTCAGTTTGAACCACAAGGTCAGAGGTTCAAACTCACCAGCTGCTCCTTGGAAACCCTATACAGGGTCCCTATGAGTTGGAACCAAGTCAATGACATTTAATAACAACAACAATATGCAGATGACACAACCTTGGTTGTTGAAAGCAAAGAGAACTTGAGACACTTAGTTATGAAGAATAGATTACAGCTTTCAATATGAATTACATCTCAGCACAACCAAAAATCCTCACATCTGGACTAAAAAGCAATATCATGAGAAACAAAGAAAATGAAGTTGTAAAACTTTCATTTAACTTTGTTCTACAATAAACAACCATGGAAGTAGCATTCAAGGAATCAAAAGACCTATCGCATTGGGCAAATCTGATGCAAAATATTTCTTTACAGTGTTAAAATACAAAGATGTTACTTAGAAGACTACGCTGAGCCTCACCCCATCCATGCTATTTTGAGGCTTCATGATATGTACTTTGGACATGGCATCTGGAGGGATCCGTCACTAGAGAAAAATATACCATGCTTTGTAAAGTACAGGGTCAGTGAATAAGAAGAAGACCCTTAACGAGATTGCATTAGGGGCTGCAACAAGTGCCTCAAACATAGAAATGATGATCAGGATGGTGGTGTTGTTATTGTTTTTAGGTGCTATTGAGTCAGTATGGACTCATACTGACTTTATACACAACGGAAGAAAACATTGCTCAGTCCTGTGCTAACCTCACAATGGTTGCTAGACTTGAGCCCGTTGTTTCTGCCACTGTACTAGTCTGTCTCATTGAGGGTCTTCATCTTTATTGCTGACTTTCCACATTACCAAGTATGACAACCTTCTCCAAAAACCAGTCCCTCCTGATACCATGTTCAAAATATGGGAAAAAAAGTGTGGTCATCCTGGCTTCTAAGGAGCATTCTGATTGGTCTTCAACCAACACAGATATGTCTGCTCTTTTGGCAGTCTATATTACTTTCAACAGTTTTCTCCTACTCGGCACTCAAATGCATCAATTCTTCTATGGTCTTTGTATTCATTGTCCAACATTCACACGCATACAAATTTATTGAAAATACTATGGTTTGGATCAGGAGCACCTTAGTCTTTAAAAAGGCTTCTTATCTCTTGAATAGTTGAAAGAGGTCTTTTGTAGCAGATTTGCCTAGTGCAATATGTCATTTGATTTCTTGACCACTGTTTCCATGAGTGTTAATGGTTGATCCAAGCAAAATGAAGACTTTGACAACTTCACTTTTTCTCCATTACCTTGATGTTATTTGTCGGTCCAGTCATGAAAGAATTTTGTTTTCTAGATTGAGGAGCAACCTATACCAGAGTCTTTGATCTTCAGTAAGTATTTCAAGTACTTTTTGCTATCAGTCTGCATGGTTGTATCACCTCCATACAGCAGGCTATTAATGAGTCTTCCTTTAATTCTGATGCCACTTTCTTCTTTATATAATCCAGTTTCTTAAATTATTTGCTCAGCATACAGATAAAAATGTATGGTGAAAGAATGCAACCCTGACAGAGACATTTCCTAATTTTAAACCATTTAGTGTCCTTTTGCTCTGTTTAAACAACTGCCTCTTGGTCCAAGTACAGGTTCCTCATGAGCACAATCAAGTGTTCCAAATACTCGTTCTCCACAATGTTGTCCATAACTTGTCATGATCCATACCATCAAAAGCCTTGCATAGTCATTAAAGCACACATAAACATCATTCTGGTATTCTCTGTTTTCAGCCAAGACCCATCTGACATAAGCAGTGATATCCGTCATTCCACATCCGATTCTGAATCTGGCTTAAATCTCTGGCAGTTCTCTGTCAAGGTACTATTGCAGCCATTTTTAAATTATCCTGAGCAAAATTTTATCCATAAGGGATATCAATGATATTGTCAGATGGCTTCCACATTCCAGTGAATCACCTCTCTTTGGAATGGGAACAAATACGGATCTTTTCCAATCAGTTTACCAGGTAACAGCGTTACAAATTTTTTGGCATAGATGAATGTGTGCCTCCAGGTCCACATCAGTTTGTTGAAAGATTTCAATTTGTATTCCATCAATTCCAGGAGACTTGTTCTTTGCAACTGCCTTCAGTATTTCAGTATCATTGGCTCTGGATCTTATGCTACCTCTTGAAATGTGTGAACATCAATCATTCTATTTTGGTAGTGACTCTGAGTATCCTATCCATCATCTTTTGATATTTCCTTTATCATTCAAAGTTTTCACCATAGAATCCTTCAGTACTGTAAATCAAAGCTTAATTTTTTTCTTCAATTCCTTTAGCTTGAGAAATGCTGAGCATGTTCTTCCCCCCAGATGTTTGCACATTTCATTATAATATTTGACTTCTTGAATTGCCCTGTGAAATTTTCTATTCAATCCTTTACCCCCTCATTTCTTCTATTTGCTTTAGCATCTCTATGCCGGAAAACAAGCTTCAGACTCTCCCGACATCCATTTTGGTCTTTTCCTACTTTCTGGTCTTCTTAATGATGTTTTACTTTCTTCCTTTATGATGTTCTTGATGTCATCCTACAACTCTTCTGGCCTTTATTCATTAGTGTGTAATTAATCAAATTTGTTCTTCAGAATATCTCTAATTTCAGATGGGACATGTTCAGAGTCATCTTTTGGCCTAAATGGACTTCTTTAAATTTTCTTCAGCTTCCATCTGAACTTGGATATGAGCAATTCCATGGTCTGTTCCACAGTCTGCCCTAGGTCTTGTTTTGGCTTATGATATGAAGGTTTTCCACTGTCTCTTTCCATAGATGTAGTCAATTTGATTTCTGTGTATTCCATCTGGTGAAGCCCATATGCATAATCATCTTCTATTTTGTTTTTTAAAAAAGGTATTTGCAATGAAGAAGTCATTGGTCTTGCAAAATTCTGTCATGCAGTCTCCAGCATCATTTCTATCACTAAAGCCATATTTTCCAGTGACTGATCCTCCTTGTTTCTAACCTTTGCATTCCAGTTGTTAGTAATTATCAATACATCTTGATCTTATGGTTGATCAGTTTTAGACTGAAGAAGTTGGTACAATTCTTTAATTTCATCTTCAGTGCTTTAATGGTTGGTACATAAATTTGAATAATAGTTGTACTGACTAGTCTTCCTTGTAGGTGTCTGGATATTACATTATCACAAACAGCATTGTACTTCAAGATGGACCTTGAAATGTTCTTTTTGATGATGAATATACACTATTACGTTTCACTGTGTCATTCCCGGCATAGTAAAGCAAGTGATTCTCAGATTTAAAATGACCAGTAAAAATCCATTTCAATTGACTAAGGCTGATGATATCGATGTTTGTGTGCTCCATTTCATTTTTACAATTCCCACTTTTCCTAGATTCATACTTCGTACATTCCATGTTCCAATTTTTAATGGATATTTAGA
This sequence comes from Chrysochloris asiatica, assembly GCF_000296735.1. NCBI lineage: Eukaryota > Metazoa > Chordata > Mammalia > Afrosoricida > Chrysochloridae > Chrysochloris > Chrysochloris asiatica. The sequence goes on along the minus strand of NW_006408639.1, from coordinate 2,511,130 downwards.
ACTGTTTCTCATTTTGAGTAGTGCCCCATCAGCATATGAAAGTTTCAGAAGTTTTACTCCATTGGCATCATCATGCTCAACTCAACTTTGCGGACACAGTTCTTCCCCAGTCATATTTTGAGTGCCTTTGAAACTATGGGGCTCTTCTTCCAACACTTTAGCTGACAATATTCTGATGATATTCACTATGTTTACCATAGTGTTCTACTGCTATTCCTAAGGTTTTTAGTGACTAAATATTCAGAAGTAGTCCATCTCTCCTTATTCCTAGTCTGTTTTATTCTAAAACTCAGCTGAAATCTATCAACTCTCAGTGACACTGCTGGTATTTAAAATACCTGTGGCTTAGCTTCCAGAATCACAGCAACACATAAGCCAAACTGACTGACATGTGCTGGGTCAGGATGGTGGGCAGCGTTTTATTCTGTTTCATATTGGGGTATCATGAGTCAAAGCAGAGTTCCATGACACAAAACAAGAACAGCAACAAAAGAATATAAGCGATATGAGGGAATTGTCCATTGCTGTAAACCAATTCATTGCTTAGTCAAAAGTTATATTAAAATAAATAAATAAATAAAGGATTTTATAAGCCAAAGGACTTTATGAGTATTCAACTATAAAATATGAGCAGCAAACATTCATCTCACAGCTCTCTCTATTCTGTCAGTTTTGAGAATTCTTTGTAATAGCCACACAGAACTCAGAGATATTATTCACATTTATGGCGTTTATTAGAGAAATGTTTTTGTTTTTGTTAAGTGCTATCATGTTAGTTCTGACTTACAGCAAGCCATTATGTAATTTCCAAGGAGTGACTTGTATGTTTAATCTGCCAGTTTGTGGTTCAAATCAACCTTACAATCCTGTGCCTATCCTACAGTGCCACACCAGGAAACTAACAGGGAAATGAACAGGTTATAATTCAGGGTTAGAAATGTTCAGCGCACATTTCCTTAGTCAAGATAGTCTCTCCTCAGCTGTGCCTGCATGCAGGCCGCTCTCTGACCTTTGGCCCCTTGAACTGGCTGTTTATCTGCTTGGCAATGTCAGAAAGCTTTTGTAGGGATATTGATAAATGCTCACAGGATACAGCACTTCACACTAAGTCTCAGCCTGAGGGCACTTGGCTCTATCTCTGTAGATCTGCAAACTTAGCTCCCACCAATGAAGTGCTGGAGGTACATACCCACTGTGAAAGAAAGTCTGCTGACCACTCTGTCTCTTGCCCTGGGTCTTTCTTCCTCGTCTTCTGCTGCTGCTGCTCCTCTGCCACTCTCAGTTGTTACAACTTTCTATCCCTGGGTCTATGTGCAGAGATCTTGGGTTTAAATGACATGATCCACCCCTGATTCTGTGATGGTAGCAAAAACTCCCATCTTGTTTGTAAGTCGGATCATTTAATACCCATGCTAGAGTGCCAAGTTTTTCCAATTACAATTAGCTCTGTTAACATCCCTAGTTGGATTATGTCATCCCATCAGCATCTTCAGAGTTCTGGTGTAGGGCTGTGGGTTAATGCACAAAGCTGTTTGAAATACAAGGTCAGTGGTTCAAGCTCACCAGCTGCTCCTTGGAAACCCTATACAGAGTGGCAATTGGTCAGAATCAACTCCACAGCACTTAACAACAACATCAGTATCTTCTGCCATCTACTCTTACCCAGACCTATAGGAGTATAGTCATTTGGTGGGAGTTACAAAAACTAAGTCTGAAAGAGACAAATAATTCACTTCGTACAGCACACACCCAGGAGTTCTGGTGTGTTGCCTTAGGATAAACACTCGATCTCAGGGTCAGTTTGAAATGCAAGGTCAGCAGTTCAAACTCACCAATCATTCCTCTGAAACCCTGTACAGGGTCACTATGAGTCAGAATTGATTCAATGGCACTTAACAACAAACCCAAGAAGGAATTATAAAATGTTAATAGAAATATAGACTATAACTGGTTTGTAGTAAGGAAAGTCATTGTAGCCTGGGACCAACTGAATGAGTTAATTTTAGGTTAACTGAATTCATCACACTAGGGCATATATAGGTAGAATTGCCTGGCAGAGCTGGCAATGTGGACATACAGTTTTAAGACTTCAGTTTCCTCCAAACCTACACTCATGCTAAGTCTTGTGTTGGGCATCCCAGCCTAGTCCTTTAGCTCTGACTCCTGCTGTCTTGAGAGGAATTCCAATGCATGGAGATCAATGGAATTAAGGATATTAAAGAAAGTTGTTAAACTCAGCCTTGAATGCCAAAGTTAACAGATACAGTAAGAATGACCATAAACCAGGTGTGATGGTACACTATGTAAATTTCCCTTAGATTTTTTCACTGTTGTTGTGTTTTTAAGTGCCCTTGAGTCAGTTGCAACCCATAGAGACCCTTTATAGGATTTCTGAGGATTAGCTGGTGAGTTTGAACCGACAACCTTGTGATTCATACCGACTTTTCAGTCCATCGCATTAACCTACAGTGATACTTCGGGACTCCTATAAAACTGAAGATTTTCACTATTTAGTTTCATATCTGCTGAGGACATCAGTAGTTTTTGCTAAATAGTTTTTGCTTTCCCTCAGTTAGAATCTGCACACAGATCTTTACTGTAGAGAATCATCTCTGTTTTATTGGGCTCAGGAGGGAATGAACTATACCAGAGAAAGACTAGCCCACTTCATTGAACCAACCATCCCAGTTTGTTCCCTTGACCACAGCTAGGAGAGTTGATGAGTTTACATTGTAAATTCTGGAACTACATCGTTTATTTTTCAGGCATAGATACTCTCCTTTCCACTAAGATTCCTACCTGAGCTCTGAGGTATAAGCCTGAAGTTTATGAGGGGCATCTGAATGCAGTGAGTTATTGGTGAATAAAGTTAACAGAACAAAAGGCAGAATGAGTGTGTATGTTCATATGCTTGTGTGTGTGAGAATAAAAAGAGAAACTGAAAGAGAAATAGGTTCAGATGCATTATTCAATTCCCTGAATCAAATTCAAACTACTTCTATGAAAGATGAAACAGTAGTGATGGCTGTCCAACTGGATGAACACAAATAATGTCCCTGAATTGTGCATGGGAAAAAAAAAAAAAGTTAAAATGACAAAATGTTTTGTTATACATATATTTACCACTGTAAAAAGAAGCTCTGGTAGCGTAGTGGTTACGAATCGGGCTGCGAACTTAAGGTTAGCAGTTCGAAACTACCAGCTGTTCTGCGGGAGAAAGATAAGGCTTTCTGAAACTCTCCCGTAAAGATTTACAGCCTCGGAAACCCTGTACAGGGTCACTATGAGTCGGTTCCGATTCCACGGCACATAATCACCACCACCACTGTAAAACAAAAATTCAAAATACTTCTGAATTTTATTTTTTTTTCCTGAGTCAAAAATGATAGTTAGTGGTGGTTAAGTGCCATGGAGTCGGTTCTGACTCATGGCAACCCTATACAGGGTTTCTGAGGCTGTAAATCTTTACAGGAACAGAAAGCCTCATCTTTCTCCCGCGGAACAGCTGGTAGTTTCGAACTGCTAACCTTGAGGTTCGCAGCCTGATTTGTAACCACTACGCTACCAGAGCTCCTGAGTCAAAAATAGTATACCTATATTTATGTCGCTATATCGATACCCATACTCAAATCAATACCCAATATATATATTATATATTTCTTATATACATTTGTTAGAGAATGTATCTATATCACCATCTTTTCTATCTATCATCTATCTCAAACCCAATTTCAGTTGGGGATTAAAATAATACAGGTCTGATTCATACACCATTAAACTTGCCAATATACAAGGTATAATTAGGAAACCCCAAGAATCAAACCCACCCCTGATTTTATCAAGACGCAATCCTTTGCAATTTGTGACCCTAAGTATCTAGTTCTTTGCCAAACAACTCCAAAGGGCTCAATAAATGCTTGCTAACTGATGGCTCTCACATCTCTTTATCTCAATTCACTTCAACAAATGTGTTGAGTACTACAATCAAGACTTAGCTTCCCTACAGCAAGCAATTATATGTAAGTTGGTTAACTGATTTCAAAAACGAAAGACAGTGTTCCACAGCTTGGATTTCAATGAAGCACAGGAAATGGATTACTAAAAAGCCTGCTTTCCTGACGTTAACTATTTCAATAGTAATCTCAAATATCACATTCTATATTATGTATCTTTAGGTTTCTTTCAGACTTTAGAGGGAAAGGAAAATCTATAGTCTTCCATAAAAGTATTAATAATACTTTACTTGAATTGAAAATAATATATTTGAGGATGCCTAGTTCAGCCCTATGTGGCAGGCGGCTCACAAGTCCACTTTTTAAAACCATAAAAAGACCACTTTTTAAAACCACTTTGTCGGTTCTCAGTCATAGCAACCCTGTATGGGGATTCAGAAGCTGTAAATCTTCACTAAAGCAGAGAGCCTTATCTTTCTCCTGCATAGCTGCTGGCGGATTCGAACTGCTGACCTTGAGGTAAACAGCCCAACTTGTAATGCCCTAATCTACTGGGTTTCTTTAAAAGACATTACAAACAACATATTGTTATGTTGGGCTCTGTACAGAAAGCACTAAATAATATTTATGTTTAATGGCCTTTACATATTAGTTGTAGCTGAAATTTTATAGATGCAGATTTACTGGGGGGGAAAATTGTTATTTTGGGATCTGTATAGCAATAAACCTGTACACAGATTTTTATAGTGCTGAGTAAGCTTAAATAAAATTAAAGCATAAAATTTCCCACATGACTATTTTGGTTATCTTTGGGAATATTATTCATTTGAGTTATTATTTCAGATAGCAAATGCATGGAAGTATTTTCTTTTCCCTTTGTTTGATGTGGACCAAATTAATGAAACTAATATAACAACCAGACAGAAATCATCTGTCAAAGACACTTGCAAGACATTTTGCAAAGAAATGTCCTCGTGTTTTGACATTCTGATTTCTTGTTTTCTGACAGTGCTATAATTTGCTTTAAGAATTGTTTTAATCAGTTGCCAAATGTTTCTTATGCTGTACTGGGTAAGAAATAACTGAATTTTATAACAATGATGCAGAAAAGTTGGTGTCTGATTAGATATCTTCTTCCATTGACCCTTCTTCTTTCAAACCCAAGTTCTAGTTAGAAGTACCACTTTCTAAAAGGGATTATCACCAAAGATTTTAATAATGCTTTACAGGTTAGTTTTGATAAAACAGTCATTTTCTTTAACTAGAGGACGAATGTCATTGGTGCAATGGCCAAAGTCAGTAATTAAACATTTCAGAGCCAGGCTCTGTTAAACTTGCAGTTTCTGAGAGTTTATAAATCCGTGAAAAGAAATCTCTCTGGGGCCATTTCAACTCTAGAAGGACATTTTTTAATGAGCTATAGAACTGAACCTTGCTCTTTCCTAAGGTGTGTCGTGGATGAAGAAGGCTTATTTATAGTACTACTTTAAATACAATCACGATCTCTTCTTTTGAAATAAAAGAACGTTCTTGCTAACACTTTTTTCCCTTTCACTTTCAGGTGAAAAGCATTTTTATGACATTCTGTTAATATATGGAAGGGTTTAATTTTAACCATAATAAACTAGAGCTAAAAAATACAAAACACCAACTCAGGACCCTATGCTGACTTACAGAACTTTTTAGGTTGGAAATAACCTGAAGAATAGAAGTCCGGGCATGGTGCTGTAAGATAAGCCCTGGATTGCTAACCATACGGTCAGCTGTTCAAACTCACCAGGTGCTCCTTGGAAACCCTATACAAGTTTACTGTAAGTTGGAACCAACTAGACCGTACTTAACAACAACAACCTGAGGAACAAGAGGTGTTTTATTTATTTATTTATTTTTCACAAATGTTTTCATTTATTTGTCCAGCATCCGTTATCTTTTTTGCTAGCAGTAATAGGTCAATTTCCAACTGCAAAGTTGCCCTCCATTGCTCACAATCCATTTTGACTAGTTCCTGCTGCCTAGTTTTCTGGAGTTTACTAGTTGCTGATCTTTCTGTGGTTGAATCTCCAGTTTCTTTTCCAAATCTGTAAGCTACTTGTAATTAAGTCTTTTTGGCCTAGGGGTAGCTCCAGTAGTTTGTATTGCTTTCTACCAAAGTATCCTTGCCAAAGTTTAGCCCATTAAATGCAAGCTAAGGAGCTCTGGTAGCGTAGTGGTTACGAATCGGGCTGCGAACCTTAAGGTCAGCGGTTCGAAACTATCAGCCACTCCGCGGGAGACAGATGAGGCTTTCTACTCCCGTAAGGATTTACACCCTCGGAAACCCTGTACAGGGTCGCTATGGGTCAGAACCGACTCGACGGCACTTAACAACAACAACAACAAGTTAGGACAGGATTGTTGCTATCACTATTTCTTGGTTCAGTGGCTAGAACACAGGAGTATTCCAAACTTATTTTTAGAATTAACAAATAAATATTTAGAGGGCTGAAGTGACATTTTTTTAAGATCACAAAGTCAGATTGTACCAGAGCCAGAGTTAAAGGTAAGTTGTTCTAGACTTTTCTTTCATTTCATTCCAACACACAGGCTTCTCTGCAACTACCTATTCTCAACTCTGACTTTGCTGAAAACTTATATTGCCATTTCTTGACATTTACACTATTTCTTTAATACGACCAAGCAACACTATCTTATACTTTTGGTTTAATTTAAACATGTGAAAGTTTACTAGGAATACCATTGGGTGGCTTATTAGTTAAGGACATAGTTCTTAGAAATTCTAAAAAAAAAAATATGACATAAAATGAAAGACTGACTTACGGTCAATTACTTTCTCATTCACATTCACTCAATATACACAGTACTGGAAATTGTTTGGATAAAATGAATTCTAAGACCTCACTGTTTCAGGTAGGAATATTAAGCATAAATAACTCCTTGACTCACACAAAGAATAAAGTCAAATTCTTTAAGAAGTTCTACAAGTATATCCATTGTGTGTACTCATCCTTTTCACTTCAGGTTCCACCAGCTTTGAATGGTACCCATTTCACCACACAAGTGTTGGAATCCCAAAGAAATGTCTTGAAGTCTCACTGGTACTCGTGCACATTCTTCTCGCTCTACGTGTATTCACGGAGTCTTTTGAGATCATCCTTAAAGATACAGAAAACAATAGTAAATCTTACATAAGTGCTTCTTCAGTTGACTCAGATTTAAATCACAGGTTACAAATAAGTATCACTGCTAACTGTGTCTTTTAAGTCTACAAGTGCAATTTGTCGGTCAGTCAGAACAAGTACATCTTTAACCCATGGAGCAGCTGGTAAGTCTAAACAGCCCACACTGCAGTTAGTACTCCACTACTAAGAAAAAGAGCCATGGTGCCTCTGTGGTTTAAGCGTTGGGCTGCTAACCGAAAGTTTAGCTGGTTGAATGCATCAGCATATCAGTGGGAGAAAAACGAGGCTATTGGCTCCTGTAAAGATTTGCAGTCTTGGAAGCCCTAAGGAAAATTACTATTCTGTCTATTCTATTCAAATCATAGGGCTCCTGTGATTTGAAATCAACATATACAGCTGGCTTTTGTTTATTTGGTTGCTTGTTTTTATGGGGTGGTTATCTCTTATAGTACATTCTACAAAAATCCATTTTCATATCAAATACATTGAGCCATAATTGTTTCCACATGTTCATCTCTCCTGCAAAACTATGCGGCACCAACCAGCCTTTCCACAAAACTCTCGACTTCTCTTTTGGGTTTGAGAATCCACTGTAGCGGCCATACCATGCTCACAGTTATGGGGCCTTTTAAAGAAGTTAACAGGTTACAATGCAGCTCAGAAATGCTTAGGACAGCCTTTCCTCAGCCATGGCCACAGGCAGGCCTCTTTCTGCTCCGCCAGTGTGAGAGCCTCTGGTAAATGATAAATGTTTACAGGACACACCACCATAAACCTCAATCAGAGGCATTAGTCTCTAACTTCATGGATCAGCAAACCTAGGCAAGTCACCCCTACAGTAAATGCTGGGAGGCACCCCACTCTATAAGCAAACCTCATGCCAGAAGTCACTCAACTTGACTTGCTCTGTAGACTGGGAAGAGCAGTGTGCTGTCCTGTGCTCTGCTTCTCGTTTCTGCTGCTGCTACGTCTCTGTCATTACTCCAGTGTCACGGTTTACTGTCCCTGCATCAAGGAGCTTCAATGTACACGGATTTGGGGTCAAAGGATGTGCTCCACCCCTGGCTTTTCTTTGATGGTAGTGTGATTCTCTCTACCACTTCTGAGATGGTTCATTTCATTTCTAACTAGATTTTCAAGAGTTTACAATTGCAATTAACTCTGCAAATAGCCACAGCTGAATCATGTCATTCTATCGGTATCATCTCCCGTATCCACTTACTCAGACCCAGAAACACAGAAATGTTGTTTGGTGGGAGTTATAGACTGCCTAGAAGAAAACTTAGATAATTAATTATACCACTTTTCCAAATGTTATACAAACTCTTCAATAATAAGAACTTAATCTTGTTCATTTAGTTATTTCTACCATCTCTGCCCATACTAGCTAGTGTATTGGATGCTTAGTTTTTTATCAAATAGAAGAATGAATTAATAAAAAAACACAAAATGCAGATTTTAAGACTCTAGCTAGTTTTATTTTCTATTGCACCAAACTGAAGTCCTGGTGTGGTGCTGTGGGTTAATGTGCTGGACTCCAAAGTCAGTTTGAACTGCAAGGTCAGTGGATCAAGCTCACCAGCTGCTCCTCGGAAACCCTGTACAGGGTCACTATGAGTTGGAACTGACTTGACGGCACCTACCCAAAACAACAAACTGACTTTATACGTATATCCGAGGGATAACAAATATGATTTTGTGGTGTCCCTGTAATTCAAAGTCATTCATTTAATTTTGGGTGTAATTATGAGCCCTGGTGTGGTGCTGCAGGATAAGCACTAGATTGCTAACTGCAAGACCAGTAGTTCAGACTTACCAGTCACTCTCATACAGGACTGCTGTGGGTCAAAGTCAATTGGCCAGCACACACCAACAACACTCATGATGAATTGTGTAAGACTGGAAAGGGGGATATAGACTAGTATTCTGGTGGTTTAAGCTATGTACTTTCTTATTCAAATATCTATGTGCTTCACAGAATATTCTTTTGCTTAAGAAATACCCAGCTAATCATTTCACGACTTCACTTTAGTTTGTGTGGGTGTGCAAGTGTGAGCCTTTAGCTCGTCTTAGTGTTGTGGTTTATATCCCCTCTATTCCATTATAAATGTGATTCAAACTAAATAAATAGACAAACCTAAGCCCTCTAGCGCCTTTGATTGAATACCATGAAATAAACACAGCTTGTAGCTCTGATTAACCAGGTAATTGGTACTGTGTAGACTTGCTCTGTGTTTGCTTGATAGTGTATCTTCATTCTCAAGCCATGGTTTCTATTAGACTTAATTATACCCCGCTGCTACTTTAAATCGAGGGTGTCCTCCAAATGAGGATTGCGTCTATTAAATTTAATGACTTCCCTCGGTGGATCAAGTGCCTAAGATGCCACTATTAAAAGAAGGTTGCTAAGACAGGCTGTTCCTAAACTGGACTATACATTCTAAAACAAGTGCTAATTTCTTAGTATCTTGGTTTTAACTGGCAGTATATGGTTCTTGCATGAGTTTACTTTTTTTTTTTTTTTTTTGTAAACAAGTTTTAAAATGTCCCAGACTCACATAAATGTATGCCCCTTCAATTCTTGTTTGCTTGTGGATTTGCATGATTTTCTTGTTTTCTGAACACTGATCATTTAATTCTCCTTGGTTGCTATTTCAACAGGGAAAGGACCTGTGTTTTTTAGGTATATTTAAGCTAATGTCTACTTGTACACCAGTCTTGAGGCTATATATGTTTTTGCCATAGTTAATTTATTAATAATATCCCTAAGGATTTTATAATAGAAACTGAAATGTGATAGAAAGAGGAAAAAATATAACAGAACTCTGCCAGCTGTGTACTAAGTTCTATTATTATAAACACTTTCAACTGAGATAATTGAACACGGGGGGATATCATCACTTGAGTTTCAATTTGAGAAGTATCTCTGTTGACTTCAGATGCATCTATGAGTACCCTTAACCATGCCAATTTGTCCAAAGAATTTCAGCCAATATAAGAAAATTAGAATTACCACAGTATACCGTTCCATACAAATAAAACCAGTTACTTGGAGTTAAAATGACTGTTCCATGTCTCTGTATGCATGTACTAATTGGGTGTCTGTGATCAAATTCCTGCAGTAAAACTAAGGTGGCAGAGTCGGGGCTTGATGGACGATAAGGTAGAAGTGCAGTGAAGACCTTCATCATCAATAACACATAAAACCAGATGAAACAGATTCAGAGGAGAGCTCCAAAACTCTGAACCACATATATATGAATATGGAAAAAGTTTTAAGGCTTATAGCCACTGGAACTTATAGCAGAAGCAAGATATCTTGTACTTTCGGACCCACCAGTCTCACACGCCCAGAGTCAACAACTTACCAAGTGGGGGAGCGAGTAGACCTGCCATGGACTGACCCCTGCAGGAACCTCAGATATAAAGGTGTGGACATTATTTATGTTTTGTTTTGTTTGGTATATGTTCATTGGCCTCTTGGTATCTGCACACCTCCATTCTGGGGAAGAGAGGGTGTGCCTGAGCTAGTGAACACCCTCAACCCCCACAACTGGAGGGTTCTACTACCCAGGTAAACAGACTTCTTCAAATTTAAAGAGGCAGAGTCCACATAAAACCAAATGGCAACACAAAACAGCCACAGCCTGCCCTGAACTGTTTATCACCATGAAACAGGCCAGTAAAGGGGCTGTAGAGCAATTGAGACAGAGTAAAAAATGAAACAAGCTGAAAATTAAATCCTGAGTTACATCATAACAACCGATAGTGGCATCTTGAAACTTCTCAGGTGGCCTTGAAAGCAAGAAGCTGAAAGAGGACATTAAAGTCATAATCATATTAGGCTACAGATTTTTTTTTTTTTTTCTCTCTCTCTTCTGTCTTTTCTGTGATTATAGACTAAAGTATCCAATCTGTTTATTTTTGGTTTTGGTTTTGTTTGTTTTTTGGTGGTGCTGTTTTGTTTTATTGATTCCCCCTTTTGTCTTTAAAGGACTTTTTCTCTCCCTATATTACCCAAGAAGAGACAGCAATTTCTGTCATTCAAGCTACAATCACACTCTGTGAAACCCCAAAATCCAGGTAAGAACAAATACAAACTGCCATATATTAGGAAGGCAGACAACACCTGCGACAGTTACTTTTAATTAAATAATAAAAGAAGTAAAAAGAGAAGCTCATCTCTTGATCACATCTACCTAGAGGCAATCAGAAAGCATAAAAAAATACCAAAACACACACTCAATTAAGTATTAAGGCCACAGCTAACCATTAAACATGCCCAAGTAGCAAAAACCAATCACCATATCATCACATGACATAAATAAGATACAATGACTGAGACAAAAGAGCTGGAGGTAGACCTATATTCCATACTATAAGGAGGACAGGCCTTGGAAATGCCTGAGAAGAAATTTAGAAAAATGATTATAAAATGTATCAAAACACTTCACAAAGGAGTTGAGAAAAAAAAAAAAAGAAGTCAGGAGAGTGCTACAGGAACAATCAAGTAAGATAAATACAGCACTGGAAACAATTCAAAACCTACAGAAAGAGGTCCAAATGATTAATAATAGAATATTAGAAATAGACAATACACTGAAAGGGCAAAGAAATAGAACTGAAGAGACAGAAGCCAGAATTAGTGAGCTAGAAGACAAATCTCTCAATACTACTAAGATAAAAGAGCTAGCAGAGAAAAGGATTAAAAAATCTGAAGAAGGTCTAACATTCATGTTTGACAACATGAAGAGTAATAAATTAAGAATTATTGGCATTCTGGAACAAGAAGAATCACAAAAGTCCATAGAGAGATAATTGAAGAACTATTGAAAGAAAATTTCTCTAACATCCTGAAAAGCAAAAAGATAAGCGTTCAAGAATCTAACCGAACCCTGGGAAGGGTAGACCCCTAAAGAAAATCACCAAGATATATCATAATCAAGCTCTCCAAAATCAAAGATAAGGAGACAAACCTGAAAGTAGCTAGGGTGGAAAAAAAAAAAAGCAGCTTGCATACAAACACAAGCAAGTCACATTAAGCTTTGATGTCTCAGCAGAAACCCTGCAGGCAAGAAGGCAATGGGAAGACATATAAAAAACCCTGAAAGAAAAAAAACTGCCAACCAAGAATCCTTTATCCAGCACAGCTATCAAGCAAATATGACAGTGTAATCAAAACATTCCAGGATAACCAGAAGCTAAGGGATTTTTCCAAAGACAAATCTGAACTACAAAACATCCTGAAGGGATTTCTGTGGACTAAGAACCAACAAGAACAGACCACAACCAGAGACTGACATATATGGCAGCACCACTTATAACAAAACCAACAGATGGAAGCTTCCATAACAGAACAAAAGTGCAAGACTGAAGGCAGATGATCTGGGAGGTCAATCTATGATTAAAACACAATGTGAAAGAAGGTAAACACGAAGGAACAGAGATCCAGATGGCGAGAAGGTCAGGTAGAGTACAGGATAAACAGATTGTATTAAATGGAGGGAAAAGTTAATGGAATATAAGGTAACATCAAAGCAAATTAACACTTTACAACATACCAAGAAAATGAAAATCCAAGAAGAACGTGTAAACATTAAAACTATGAGGAAACTGACAAGAAAGAACACAAAAAACATGAACTCAGCACACAAAGACATGCAGACAGAAAAAGCAGCAGCGCCACAAAAAACAAACAAACAAACATAAATGTAGGGGCTCTGGTAGCATACTGGTTATGAATAGTACTGCTAACCTCTAAGTCAGCAGTTCGAAACTATCAGCTGTTCCACAAGAGAAAATGAGGCTTTGTGCTCCCATAAAGATTTGCAGTCTCAGAAACCCTGTGCAGGGTCACTATGAGTTGGAACTGACTCCATGGTACTTAACAACAACAACAACATCGATAATTACACTGAATGTAGACAGATTAAATGCACCAGTTAAGAGACGGAGGGTGGTAGAATGGATAAGAAAACAAGATCATTCAATATGCTGTCTAAAGAGGCACACCTTATACAAACAGAAAAATCAGATTAAAAGTCAAAGGATGGAAAAAAATATATACCAAGTTAATTGCAATAGAAAACAAACATGAGTGGCAATACTAATCTCTGATAAAATAAACTTCAAGGCAAAAACCAGCATAATAGATAAAGATTGAGGTTATCTCATGATTAAATGGACAAATTAACAAGATGACATAACCATAATAAATATCTATAGTCCCAATGAAAGAGCTCCAAAATATATAAAGTAAACTCTAATACATTTGAAGAAAGAAATAAAAAAAATCTACAATAATAGTGGGCAATTTTAATAGACCACTTTCAAAAATGCATAGAACAACCAGAAAGAAACTTGACAAAGACATGGAAAAACAAAACAATACAATCAGCCAACTGGACTTCATGGATGTGTACAGAGCATTCAACCCAACAACAGCACAATACACATTCTTTTCCAGAACTCATGGAACATTTACCAGAATAGACCATGTGTTTAGGGCACAAAATAAACCTCCATAAATGTACAAATATTAAAATATTACAAAGTATCTTCTCAGACCACAATGCTATCAAATTAGAACTCAACAACAACAGGAACAAAGAAATAAAGTCAAATATACGGAAACTGAGTAACACCCTGCTGAGAAGCTACTGGGTAGTAGAAGAAATAAAACGTGAATTCACAAAGTTCCTAGAAACAAATGAAAATCAAAACACAACCTACCAAAATCTTTGGGACACAGTGAAAGCGTTATTGAGAGGACAATTTATTGCAACCAATGCACACATTCAAAAAGAATGAATCAAAATTAACACATTAACACAACATCTACAACAAGTAGAGACAGACCAACAGGGGGAACCCACATTTAGCAAAAGAAAAGAAACAATAAAGACTAGAGCAGAAATAAATGACTGAAGAATGGATAAACAAATTGTGATACATTCACATGATGGAGTATTATGCTACCTTGATGAATAACAGGGAAGCTGCAAGCCACCAAATAACATGGGTGAACCTTGAGTACATTATGCTGAGTGAAATGAGTCAGTCACAAAATGAGAAACACTGCAAAGGGCCATTATTGTAAAAGACTAAGAAAAAGAACCCATACTAAAAGGGAGGGGATTATTTGCTGGTTTCCTGGATGTGAGGGGTGGGGTAAGGGGAGGGAGGGGAAGGTGGAGCAGAGTAGGGAATAGACAAAGGATAGCTTGGGTGCTGGGGGTGGGGACAAAATACAAAAAGGGGGAGTGGAATGGAAGAACAAGACAGATGGGAGAATAGTTAGGCAGGTTTGCATGGGCTTAGTGGGACAGAGGTAAATAATGGTGCATGCACAAACTTGGAACAAGAGGGCTCTGGGATACAGGGATTGAGGCATTATTGGAGTGGGGAAATAATGTTAAGATGCCTATCAATTGTTGGTTTCCCTTGAGGGGGAGAGAAAGGAATAGCCAGAAATACCACCATAGAAATCTTGTAAGTCCATCTTCAGCCTATGACTGATGGAATACCTAAAATGGGGCTACAACTTGCCCAGTGAAGGAGGCTTCCTGTGGAGCCTTTGCATTGGTTAAGACCATAGGTGGAATCTTGAACTCCAGCCAGAATCTTCTGAGGTGGGAAATTTCCACTTGAAAGAATAAGCAGACCAGCCTGGAGTAGCTGAAAGACCAGCAGGAATAATACAAAACAATAATGGCAGTCCAACTGACTACTACAAGAACAAGCACGTTGTCTACCCAGGAGCCATCAAGGCAAGTGGTCGAGTTCCCCCAGGGCAAACCTTCTTCCAAGACTAAGAATACACAAGCAGGTATGTGTGGCCTGACTGGTGACTGCATTGGTCACCAATCAGGGGAAGTGAGAGAAAAACAGCAGTGAAGTTGTAAGCTAAGTCAGACCACATTCAATAGACTCCTGTGAACCCGGGTTAACACCTGGTTGGCCAATAGTATGGCAAGACCTGGGGACTCCTGGGTCCAGAGACAGGAACATGGCCACAGAGGACTACAGCGAAGAGTGAAGCATCCAGCTGATAAGCAGTAAGGGGAGATGCACAAGAACACCCATACTTGCAGATCGTACCCACTTGACCTGGTTTCAATGGCTGGATGATCAGAACTCGACTAGAAGAAGAAAGAAGAGGAAAAGAATAGTAATATGATACAATTTGATGAACTTGACCTATACCTATGAGTCTAGTAGCTCAAAAGAGGAAACAGATCTTTAGCGAAGATCATTTCCACACCTTTGGTACACAGGGTTGACAAGGATGGGCAACTTAGACACTGGCTACCCAAAATGGGGGGGTGGGGGGGGTGGGCTGCAAAGGCAAGAGAGGGCCTGTGTGCTAACAACCAGGGCACAGGCTTTCAGACATGGAGGGGATTGTAATCATGGCAACGAAATGAAATGTATATAAATGAATGTAAAGCTAATGTTCTCCCTTATAAACTATCACGTAATTCACAATAAAAACTTTAAAAAAAAAATACAGCGGCATTTGCAGTTTTGCTCTATCAGTCCTTTTTTCATTATTATTGTTGTTGCAATAATATATAGAGTGACATTTTTCCAATTCAAAAATTTTCAAGTGTACAACATATGATATCAATTGTATTCATTATGTTGTGCAACCATCATGCATATTGCCCTACCAATCTTTCAAGATGGTGAAATAATGAAATTTAAGGTGGAATTTTCAGATTAAAATTAATTCAAATGATAACTATACATGAATATATGAATGCATCCATGAATGTAAGCACAAGGTTACAAAATCAAGCAAACAAACAAACAAAAAAGCATATCAGGGAATAGCAGAGATGAAGGCAAACTAATTGGCAAATTCATTCAAAAATATCCATTGCATATACAAACTTAATCTACATGATTCTGAATTGTTTGGGTTGATTTTTTAACCCTACTAATGGCATGTTTTGGCAGCCTAAATACATCACTTAAAATATGTTTTTTTAACTTTTTATTACCCTTTTCCAGTCAATAGTATATGTCAGAAACATAATTATCAAAAGCAGTTTTCATCATGCAAAAAAAAAAAAAAAAATCAAATTACTTGGGTCACTTGCTAAGTAAGAATGTTTATATGATCTAGACATACACGTGAACTCTCAGTGTTCAATAATCAGCTCTGACAATACCTACATTTTTGTTCCCCTGGTGCCTTTGCCATCATGTATTCTAGTGTTGCTAAGTTGAGATATCTCTGCACTGAAAATTATTCAAATGCAAATAAAATGGCATTTTACCTATGTTTGGAATAATTTGAAGTGCAGAAATCTCTCAGTTAACCTGAGACGCATCTCTACATTGTCAACGTAGCCAACTCATGGAGAGAGATGTGGCTGAGTTAATGTGAGACGCATCTCTTAACCCAGACAATTAGAAAGGAAAGGTATCCTCTGTACCTGCAAAAGTAGCCTTAAAGGGCTGTTTTCTGAAATATAAAAGACTGGTGATGTAGGAGCAGAGGATCCAAACAGATCTGTCCTGTGGAAGAGTGATTCTTTAATTCTGTTTTGAGGACAGAACTAACACCAGTTTTTGTTTTTTGTTGTTAAGTTTTTTGTGAACTGAGTGATAGTTTACATGGGAGAACATCAGTTTTTCACTCTTCGTGTCATTGCAATGATTACAGTCTCATCCATTCATCACCATTCAACAGTGTTTGCTTCTATTCCCTTTGTTGATTTTGTGTGTGTGTGTGTGGGGGGGGGTGTACACAAAAAACCTCAAGCATATATAATAATTTAAACAACCAAAGGGCGCATTCTGCAAGCATGCCTCCTGGCCATCAACACAAAGCCTTTCTCTGAGTCTAGAGTCCACAGCTGCTCCCTCTCTCCATGTCATCATCTTTGCCTCCATCGCTGGTGTCACTGCTTCTGTCCATAGGGTCCCACATTCCACTCATGCTTATCTCTCTTGATGGTCCTAGGGTCCCTTGTTCCTGGACTGTCAGATTATCTACTTCTCCCGTTTTGTTACAAAACTTCTACCTTTACAGTTGTGACAGTTGCAATTAGTCCTGATACCCATTGCTCATTATTGAATCATAGGAATCTTATCCCCAGATTCCCGCGCTTCCCTGACCCGCAGCACAAGTGCGCAGGCTCTGGAATAGGGCGGGCTGTATCGCACAGGGGAGGCCCGCGCCTGGTAGACAGACAGCCTTTGGGCAAACATAAGACTTCAGCCTCCAACATTGTGGACTTGCTTTTTCAAAGGGTCGGGCTGCTGGGGAGTTGTGGGCATTTTTGGCCTGAGCTCAGCTCCGGGGCTCTTGGATGGTGCCCTGCCCACTGCAGAGATGGAGCAAGGGGCTTGAGCAGACCCGTTCAGAGGGCGAGCGTGCCCGGAGAGCCAGGGGGCCAGAGGAACTGGCACTTCGTGAGGGGGTGGGGAGGCCTCATTGCCATGGGAAGCATTGTCTGTGTGGATGTAGGGCGGACCGGGTGCCCATGGTGCAGGGAGACAGAGAAAGGCATTTTTTGATGTCTTCAGACAGGAATGCCATCTGCCTGCAGCCACTAATCCTGCCCTTCACCCCCTCTGCCTAGGCTAACCCTCTGCCCAACCTCCTAGGCTCAGGCCCACCCAGCAAGGCACAAGCCAGCACAAGCGGAGACGCTTTGAGGTGGCTTTTACCACCAGCAACAAGGCAATCCTGCTGTGGCTCTGTGGGTTAAGGGACCAAACTACAGAGCCTTTTGAACTGCAAGGTCGGTGGTTTGAGCCCACCAGCAGCATCTTAGAAACCCTATACAGGGTCTTTTTTTTTTCCTTTTTGCTCTGTGGGTTAAGGGACCAGACTCCAGAGCCTTTTGAACTGTAAGGTCAGTGGATTGAGCCCACCAGCTGCTCCTTAGAAACCCTATACAAGGTCTTTTTTTATTTTTATTTATTTATTTATTTTCTTTCTTTTTGCTCTGCGGGTTAAGGGACCAGACTGCAGAGCCTTTTGAACTGCAAGGTCGGT
>NW_006408639.1:2385863-2485096 GCF_000296735.1 Chrysochloris asiatica | reverse complement strand
GAGCTTAGGGGGAAGTGTAGGGGGCGGGTTTCTAGGATATACCCTTTGGTTGGTTGATGATGCATGGAGGAGATTGGAACCATGGCAATGAGATGTTATACGATGGAATGAATGTAGAACTAAGGTTCTCTCATGTAAACTACCATATAATTCACAATAAAACATTAAAAAAAAACAAACAGAATCTTATCCCCATCTCTTTTCACCAGACCTTTTTAGACAAGACGAAAACTACTCAGTGGGAGTGGGAATTCATTTTAGGTAACCAATGTCTAAGTTGCTTGTATTTATCAACCTTGTATACAGAGGGGATAGGATTGATACTTCATGCTAACACCAGTAATTGGAAGACAAATGTAAATAAGGAAAACAGTAGTAACAATGATAATTATGCTGTTGTTTGTTGATAAGTGCTGTTAATTTGATTCCTACTCATAGCAACCCAGTATTGTGTTTCCAAGGAGCAGCTGGTGGGTTTGAACTACCAACCTTTCAGTTCAAAAAGACCTTTCGGTCCAGTGCTAATCCTACAGCACAACACCAGGACTCCTAATTATTTGAACTATCACATTGATAATACTTGGTGCACATATGGACTAGGTACTTGTCAAGTAGTTAACATGCTTTCTTTAACTGAATACTTTAAACAGCCTTACCAGGTGGGTACAGTTATTTCTATGACATTACAAAAAAGCACAGAGACAAGTATTAGTAAAGTACATAATAGCACATACCAGGATTCAAACTGAGGGGACACTCTTCACCTCAATACTGCATTTCAAGAGCGGCCACATTCACCTCAATATATCTTTATCAGAGTTCTTCAAAAACAGAAGGAGCTATTGCCAGTAATATAAACTCCTATCAAAGAAATTGAGTGTGATAGAATTAACAAGCTTGAAGTTACCTTATGGATGAGGAAAATGAATTCCAAAGTTGCAAAATGGATTTTTCATCATCATAGTACTGTTCAGAAACAGGAGTTAAACTAGATGTCAAGCACCTAGTTTCCTAATCCTATGTGTCACCATGTCCTATGTATTTCCTAGTTGATGCTGCAGAAATACTACGGTGGTGGTTGTGTGCCGTGGAGTTGGTTCCGACTCATAGCAACACTGTATGGGGTTTCTGAGGCTGTAAATCTTCATGGGAGCAGAAAGCCTCATCTTTCTCCCACAGAACAGCTGGTAGTTTTGAACTGCTGACCATAAGATTAGCAGCCCAACTTGTAACCACTACGCTACCAGAGCTCCTTACAGAAATACTATAAGGATGTTGTAAATCTATTTCAGCAAGGAATATTATGGTATATTGTGTCAGCTATTGTTTTTGTCTGTCAAGCTAGAATTACTATTATTCTTTTGGTAATCAATGTTAACACCCTATCACCTTAGCAATAGGCTTGGCAGCCTTTACACCCTTTTTCCAGACAACAGAAATCTCTTGAAGGGATGGACAAATATCATTACACAGCTACTGAAATTCACCAAGTGCTTTTCAATTGATAATGTTTGATTGTTCTTTGTATTAGGTAGTATACAATTTGACCAACATGCCAAAAGGAATCGAAGTGAGAGTTCAAAGAGGATCTAGGTTATAGGATCTGAATCCATAGGTCTTTTGATTCTTTATTGAATTCCTTGAATTAACCCGCTTGCCAACGTGAGTCAAATAATTCTCCTTTGTTTAAGTTAGTTTGTGTTGGTTTCAGTTTCCAAGGTTCCGTCTCATTCTAAGTCACTATGAGTCATAAATCATTACATATACTATGTTTGGGCTCCTGGTTTTGTGCTATAGGATAAGCTGCAGTCGGCTGTTCAAACACACCAGTTGCTCTTTGGAACCGAAGAGACAGCACTGAGCAACTATATTCAGTGAATCACTGCCATTACCAATACCACCAACTCAAGAAAGCATCCAGGATGTCAGCTGGAACTGTATACTGAGAATTTAAATGAAAAGCTCTCCAACAGATCATCCCTGTTGTCAAGTGGCAGAAAAGAAGGAGTCTAAAAGTGAATCCTAGTCTTCATAAATTGTTCAGATTTCTTAAGGAGAATGAAAAACCCTGTGGCTGGAATTTTCTCTTCAGCACTACTAAAGAGCATTTGAATGAAACAGTTTCTAAGTCTTGTTTTCTGACAGGGAAACTCTTTCGTGCCCTTATGTATATAATTATTTCCTCCCCAAATACTTGCTTACTATGATGTAAGCATAGAAACTGACATAGTTATTTGGAGTACATACACTTTTGCTATAAATCTCTTGTTACTTTACGATTCTGAAGTCAGGGATCAGCACAACTAAAAGATGCAAACCTTTCAAAATTATTGCAGCCTTACTTATTCAGGACACTGAATTCGTTTGGAGAACAATTTGTATACAATTTGAGGATCATCAATTTGTGGAAAACTAGCAGTAGTAAAGTATAAGGATTCGGTGTACTGACCCCACCACTGCATCTAAGTCCATTCCAACTCATAGTGACTCTATGGGATAGATTCCAAGGCTACAGATATTTATGGAAGAAGGCTGACTAATCTTTCTTCCATGTAGCAGCTGGGTGGGTTTGAACCTCCAGATTTTCAGTAAGAAGCCAAAGGCTTTAGCACTGAGAGTTGTGGTAATCTCATAATATATAAAAAATTATTACAATTTCAATATCACTTACGAGTTCAAGAGCTCCAACTATTTCGTGCTAGTTCAAGGTTCATATTCAATTGAGAAGACGGATGTATGGCATAAAGGTAGCCATGATTCAGAAACCAAACTCACAGTGATTCTGTATAGGGTTTCCAATGTTGGAAACCTTTATGGGAGCAAAAAGCTTAATCTTCCTACCATGGAGCAATTGGTGGGTTTGAAATATTGACCTTGTAGTTAGCAGTCCAGTGCATTTTTATTAAGGGCAAAAAACAAAAGGCAAGAGTTTTCCAGGAGCTGTCAGATACCAAAATTAGTGACTAACTTCTCCGAACACTATCATGAATACTGAATTGGAAGTTTTTCAAGGTCAAAGTATTGAAGAAATGCCTACATAGATGCCCCAATTACACTCAATGGGCTTATCCAACAGTCTGTAATTTTAAATCACTGACTTTGTATCAAGACTTGTCAACAATGGAATAGCCTTATGGAGGTCAAAGCATAGAGGGAATTATTAAATAGATTGATTGTGCATCAGGCTTAGTGTGGGATTATGTCTAATTTTCTTAATTGCCACTTAGGCAATAAATAGACTCAGAAGAAGCTCACAACCGGCTAAGCACCTGCCATTTCTCTCAACAGTCTGTGAAATACAGGTAGTCATTTCAAATACTCGAAGTCATTTCAAGCTGTAATTAGGGAATAAAATTCTATTTTCAGTTGGTTTAATGTATCAATGGGACTCTTTCTCCTTTGTAAATGACTTTAAAAGAACCCTAATTAAAAAAAAAAAAAATCTGTAAACTGGAAAGAAAATTTAAAAATCACCCCATGTTTTTTCATATCTCCCAAGTTAATTAGTAATTAAAAACAAGATTCCCCATCAAAATGTCATCTGGAGTTTTCCAGGGCATTCAAGAGTTTTCGAATAGTGGTGTTCCTTCAAGAAGACATTATTCAAAATGACAAGGGCAGGACTTCACCAGGCAAAGAACTATTAGCTTTTAACCTTTTCTCTCCATTCTGTAATGTTTTGTGAAAAATCAGGACATAGCAGATAATTTATCTGCCTCATTCTAAATTTTTTTTCCCAAAAAAACCTACCGCTTTGGGTCATCTTTCCTTTTCCCACCTTCACACTTTCATGCCTGGAGCCGTTTTGGACTTTAATTAAAGATGCATGCTTTTAAAATGGAGCAGATAAACCAAAGGAAACATGTGACCTTGAAGAGGAATGGAATTCAACAACAACAAAAAAATGGATTCAATTTTTTAAAAAGATGACAAAAGTACTTACTTACCAAGTCTTTGATTTCAATTATTATGATAATGACCTGAGTGTTGATGTCATTATGAGATTACTTCCCATTTTATTAGTCATTTTCATATCATTAAGAACAGTGTTATTAGGAGCAATTCAGAAAGAGCAGGGTATACAGTAGATTATTGTGCGGGTTGAAAATGATGCTCATGTTTTAAGAGGCTGGAAGTATACTGAATTGTGTAGCACAGAGGCGACAGTACCAACCTATATCATTATTGCTTAGTTAGTGGTTATTACAACAATCATAAGCATTGGACACTTGACATAGATGATCTTTTAAATCCTGACAAAGGAAAAGGAATAAGCAATCAACAGATAAGGCTGGCACTCAATTTATCTTAGATTTGTATATGCAATAAAGCGAAGTAAATAAATGCTCAGACAAATGCAGCTGTATTGTTTAAAATTCAGCATTTGTACACAAGCAGCTTCATTTGAAAGTTCTGGCTTTCAACCCAATTTCTTCTTCATCTCCATAAAGATTGATGTAGTAAAATTTTAGGTGAAACTTTCTCAACAGTACGTGAATATAACTACTCAAAAGGTGACAATTACTAAACTCTGAAAAATCCTTAAAATTTTCAAAACACTGTTTGAAGACGAAGCTTAGAGTCGGTGCTTATTGTCTTAGCACATATCAGAGTGGCCAAACACAGCTCGTGGTGCTAAATGATTATTAATTTTTAATCAACATAAAACAGGCATTTAGCTCAAAGAATTAAATCTGTACCAAAATGCTTAGAATAAACGCAGGGGTTTCTGATGCCCTAAACCCAAATAGGGAATGTAAAAGCTGACACTAGCCATCCCTCCACAGCACTCTCTGCTTCTCATTTGGGTTTGATAGTCCATTGCCATGCCCACACAGCACACCCACATTATGGCGTTTATTAGGGAAGCTGTCGTTGTTGTTTTTAAGCGCCTTCAAGTCAGTTCCACCCCATAGCGACCCTGTATAAGGTTTTCAAGGAACTTCAGGTAAGCTTGAACCACTGACCTTGCGGTTTCAACTGACTTTGCAGTCCAGCGCATTAACCCGCAGTACCACATCAGGAGCTCTGGTAGCGTAGTGGTTACGAATCGGGCTGCGAACCTTAAGGTCAGCGGTTGGAAACTACCAACTGCTCCGCGGGAGAAAGATGAGGCTTTCTACTCCCGTAAAGATTTACACCCTTGGAAACCCTGTACAGGGTCGCTATGAGTCGGAACCGACTTGACGGCACTTAACAACAACAACAACAACCACATCAGGACTCCACACTAGGGAAGATAACAGGCTAAAATTCAGCGTCAAAAATGCCCAGGACACAGTTCTTCCAATCAGGAAAGGCTCTCCTCTGTTTTGCCCACATGCAGGCCTCTTTCTGTCCTGACAGTGTGACAAAGATCTTTTAGGGCTGCTGGTAAATGTTCACAGGTCACACCATTCTACCATAAGCTTCAACCTAATGGCATTCAGTTATAGCTCCATGGATCAGCAAACCTATCTCGCTTAATGAAGTGCTTGGAGACACCTCACTCTGCAATCAAGCCACCTGCCTAAAGTCACTTAATTGTACTTGTTCTGTGGGCTGAGAGCCCCCAGCTCTTCCTCTGGTTCTTGGTTCTGGTACTATTGTTCCTCTGCCACAGCTCTCTGCCCTTTAGCTGAGAAAATTCAATATGTGGGGATCTCAGGTGCAAAGGATGCACTTCACTCCTCGTTCTTCTTTCTTGATAGTAGTGAGGACCCCACTCCAGCATCTGAGATGACTCGTTTTATGCCCATGTTAGACTTCCAAGTTTTGACAATCACAATGATCTCTGTTAACAATAATTAAAAATTGAGGCATGTCATCTTCTCTGTATCTTCTCCCATCTTCCTTACTCAGACACATCAGGAAAAGAGTCATTTGATGGGAGTTACAAAGACTAAGACTAGATGAGAGATATTAAATAATTCACTATACCACGTGAAACAAGAAATCTGTTTCTGTAATTTGCTTTTATATTTCTAAGCAATATGATTACATCAATGTCTCTGGGAGAATATCTTTTGATTAATATTATTCTACTACACTTTTGTTGTTGTTGTTGTTTGTGGTGGCTGAGAATTTTACAAATTCTTGGTCTCTACTTTTCCTACATTGATTTTCCAATTGCAGCTAATTAGATCACAGTCTGGTTAATTTTATAATAAGTTTTTAAATTATTATGACTATGTAAACATCATTCACTATTGAGTCATTAATAAATGTTTAAATTATAGTGACTGTGTAAATATCATGCATTATTGAGATATTAATTGTGAATGATATTTACACAGCCACAATAATTTAAACATTTACTGAGTCATTGGAGTCCAGGTGTGTTGCTGTAGGATATGCACTGGACCACAAGGTCAGTTTGAACCAAAAGGTTGTCGATTCAAACGTACCAGTCACTCCTCAGAAATCCTATACAGGGTTTCTATGAGTCCGAATAGATTCGATGGCACTTAACAACAACAACATTGAGTCACTATTACACTTTCTTTTTAATATCTTATTGTATTTTTAGTGAACATATACACAGGGAAATAAGTTCCCATTCAACAATTTCTATAGAGAATTTTAACTACATTAGTTACATTCTTCAGTTTATGTCAGCATTCTGATTAATTCAACTCTACTTGTTCTATGCTCAGTACTTTGGTCTAACTTCCTCCAAATTCACATCTGTGGTTGAGACTAACTATCAACCTCTTGGACTTATATGGCTAATTTTTCAAAGACTGCAGTTCTCAAGGGTTACTTTTCTTTACTTTGTGTGTTAATCTGCTATATCGTTAAAAGCTGACTTTGTTGTTGTTGTTAAGTGCCATTGAGTAGATTCTGCGTCAGTCATAGTGATCCCGTATAGGGTTTCCATGGAGTGGTTGGTGAGTTTGAAATGCCGAACTTGTAATTCAAACTGACCTTGTGGTCCAGTGCTTTATCCCACAGCGCCACACCGGAACTCCGAAATAGAACTTTAGGGGATAGTTTATGGTCAAGCTTGCAAGAATATCTGAGGAGCACAGTTTATTTCTTGTCACTCCTTTTGCTTTTCCTGAAATGACACATTGCTCATTTTATTGCTATGAATCTTTGAGTCTTTTGCTAAGTCATTTCACAAGCTCCAACAGATCTGAAAATACATTCAGTATAATCATTTATATCATAAGATCTGTCAGATAACCAGGTCCTGGGGGATATAAACAAATTGAACTCATCTACTAACTCTGGTAGCGTAGTAGTTACGAATTGGGCTGTGAAACTTAAGGTCAGCAGTTCGAAACTACCAGCTGTTCTGCTGGAGAAAGATGAGGCTTTCTGCTCCCGTCAAGATTTACAGCCTCAGAAACCCTGTGCAGGGTCACTATGAGCTGGAACTGACTCCATGGCACATAACAACAACAACAACAACAACTAACCTATAGGTTGGCCGTTTGAACCCATCAAATAGCACCACCAAAACAGTCAGGTGAGATTATCAGTTAGTTTTTTGTTTTGCTTTTCCTGCCACTATCCCATCTAGAATTATTTCCTTACCTGTCTAAATTATATGATTTCCTTTTTTCTAGGTCTTATGTGCATCTCTTATTATGGGTTTATCTTTTCTCTCAGCTTGAGAAGTCTCTTAATCTCTTTCCTGTGAGAATTCTCTAAAATCCCTGTTCACTTTTTCTTATTTTCTTTCTCACCACTTTTGGAATGAATTCTCCATAAGCTTTGTTTTTAAAAATGAAAATAAAACTTTTGAAATAGTGGCTATTGCAAATCATGAATATCTAATCTTCATTCTCAAGTTATAAATCTATACAAAAACTAAACAAATGAGTTTCCACTGAGAAGAGAACTGACTCATGGTGACCCTATTTACTCCATAGGGCATTTTAGTGGCCTTTTTTCAAGTACCTCTGTGTTAACTCCCAACCTTCAACTAATTTTTTATCAGTCAAGCATGCTAACGATTTGTACCCCTCAGGGACCCCCAAACATCTATACACAGTCAAATTATTGATTGGAATAAATAAGTAAATAAATACATAAGAAAGTAAGTAATTGATAAACAAATAAATAGAAAAATCATTTCACTCAGGATTTTGAAGAAATTTGAGCCATTATCTTCTAGCTTTCAGTGTAGCTATTGAATAATCTCATGCCATATTGATTTCCAATTTTTGGTATTTTTGTTGTTTTTGTTAAGTGCTGTTGAGTTGGTTCTGACTCTTAGAGATTCTGTATAGCGTTTCAGAGGTTTTTGAAACCTTGTGGGAGCAGAAAGCCTAGTGTTTCTCCCATGGAGTGACTGGTGGGCTCGAACAATCAATCTTAAGGTTTGCAGTCTAGTTCTTATCCTATGAAGCCACTGTGCTTCCAATTCTCTGTATGAAAACTTTTATTATTACTTTTTGGAAGATTTCAGGATCATCTTTTATATATATATGCACATATCTATGTGTATATACATATCTATGTGTATATACATACATATATATAAGGAGCTCTGGTAGTGTAGTGGTTACTAATTGGGCTGCTAACTTCACGGTCAGCAGTTCGAAACTACCAGCTGTTCCACGGGAGAAAGATGAGGCTTTCTGCTCCCATAAAGATTTACAACCTTAGAAACCCTGTACAGGGTCGCTATGAGTTGGAACTGACACCACGGCACATAACAACAATAACAACATACATATATACATGTGTGTATATATGTACAGTGTGTGTATATATATATATATATATATATATATATATATATATATATATATATATATAGATAGATAGATAGATAGATAGATAGATAGATAGATATAGATATAGATATAGATATAGATATAGATATATACAGACCAAATATGACCTTGAATATATCCCACTTGAATTTACATATCATTTAAAGAAGAGATTTAATGCAGCACACACTAAGGACCAACTACCAGAAGAGTTGTGAGGTGACATCAAGAATATCATATAGCAGGAAAACAAAAGGTCTTTGAGAAGACAAGAAAGAAGGGAAAAACAAAATGGAAATCAGAACAAACCCTAAAACAGCTTCAGGCATAGTGATGCTAAAACACATGGAAGAAACGGGAAGTTAAAAGAACTGTGCTCAACTGACTATTCAGAGGCTTTCAACTGAGTGGAAGCTATGGATAACCATATGAAGAATGAGTATTGCAGAACATTTAACTGTGCTCGTGAGGTTCATAGACCAAGAAGCAGTTGTTTGAACAGAACAAAGGGACACTAAATGAATATGTGTGCCAGTGTTGTATTATTTCAACATACTTAATCTATATGTTGAATAAATAATCTGAGAAGCTGGATTGTAAATAATCTGATGAAGAACGTGGCATCAAGAATGGAAGACAGCTCATTAAAACCTGTGATTTGCAGATGATAAAAATTTGCTTTCTGAAAGTGAAGAAAACTTAAAATATTTACTGATGAAGATGACACACCCAGCCTTCAGTATGGGTTGCACTTCAAAGTAAAGAAAACAAAAATCCTCCCAACTAGACCCATAAATAACATATGAAAATGGAGAAAAACTTTAACTTGTTAAAGACTTCATTTTGCTTGGATCCACTATCAACATTCATGGAAGCAGCAACCACGAGAGCAAATGATATATTGCATGTGGTAAACCTGTACACAGGACCTCTTCACGGCGTTCAAGAGTACAGATGCCAGATTGAGAACTAAATTGCACTTGACCCAAGACATGGTCTCTTCAATAACCTCAAATGCATGTGAAAGTTGGACAATGAATAAAGAAGACTGTAGAAGAATTGGTGTATTCAAGTTATGGTGTTGGAGAAAAATATTAAAAGTACCATTGACTGCCAGAAAAACTAACAAATAAGTTTTGGCAGAAGTACAGTCAGAATGCTCCTTAGTAGCCAGAATGGTGAGGCTTCGTCTTTCATACTTCAGACATGTGATAAGGAGGGACTTGTCCCTGGAGACTTATATCATGCTTGGTAGAGTGGAGGGTCAGAGAAAATAAGAAAGACTCCCCAGTGACATAGGTTAGCATGGTGGCAGCAGCATTGCGCTCAAGCATAAAAATGATTGTGATGAAGTCACAAGGCTGAACAGTGTTGCGTTCCGTTGTACATGTTCTTGCTATGAGTCACAACTGACTCAATGACACACAACAATAACAATATCCCAGCTATTAATCTAGAGTATATCAGCCACCAACTGTTGACTTGCTTGTCACTCACAGTGACCCTGTATAGGGTTTCCACGAAGGGCTGGTGGGTTTGAAATGCTGACCTTGCAGTTAGCAAAACAATGCTTATTCTACACTGTGACACCAGGATTCTCTGCTACTATAGCTCTCTAAGTAGTCAGAATCGAGTGGTGCTGTGGAATAAAGCACTGGACTTCAAAGTCACCAGACACTCCTTGGAAACCGTATATAGGATTACTGTGAGTTAGAACTGAGTAAATGGCACTTAACAACAAGAACAGAGATGACCGAGCTTACTCGACACATCTTTAATGGATGGCTGGTTTAATCCATGAACATAACCATGTTAGTTTACCACCACATCACACTTTTAAGAATCTGTGGCTACTAGGAGTCGGAACTGACTTAATGGCAGTGGGTTATATATGGGTAATTTGGCTCATTGTTGTTAAGTGTTGTCACATTGGTTCTGATACATAGGTTTTGGATTTGAACTGCTGATCTTGCAGTTGGCAGTCCACACTAGGACTCCAGTTTGTTGGATCTGTCAATCATATTTCCTAACTGTTCATAACTTCTCATAGGCTGGCAGTTCCTAACAGTGTTTGGTTCAAGTTTGTCAAAGACTGAGAAAAATGATGCCTGAAAAAGTTTTATGGGAAACAACGGAATGGGCAAAAAAAAAAAAAAAAAAAAAAAAAAAAAGACATAATTTCAGAATTTATTATATACAACAATATAATCAGTACATGAAAATTGTAATATAGACACTGTAGTTTAGGAAGTTTATAGATTTAAAAACTTATGATTGTCCGGCCTAAAAAGACATTCAAAATTATAGTCACATATAAAGTTAATTCTCTTAAAAGTTTCAAAACTTCAGCAAATTCTATCATATCGATTTAGTAATGTAGCATAGTCAGTTGATTACTTACTGCTTAATTCCTCCTAATATCACTAATTCTTTAATAAGACAAAACCAACTTTTTACAGCACACAGTAATGAAAAACACTGCCTTTTCAGACTGTTCCAATATCTCACAAAAAGAAAGAAGTAAATGGGATATATACAGAATGTGGGTCTTACTTCAAATGATTGAAGACAGGTATTTCAAGGTAGGAAAATGATTATAATGGGTAAAAGTTCAAGATGACAGCTTAGACTTGGTCAAAGCAGTAAAGTGAGGGTTTAAAATACTCTAGAATGAGTAAATTCTTGTTTGATAAGCCAACAGCTTGTCCAGGCTGGCAGACTTATCTCAGATAAAGTGATCTGCAATAATTCCTTGAAGAAATGTGTAGAGTGATGTATTGGTGGACAGTTTGACCTTTATTAGGTAAATGCTTTCTAGTGGAAAAACAGCAACAACATTAACAACACAACTAATACAGCTTCGCTAAGGTGATCTAAGTTACTTTGTTTTTTGAAAAAAAAATCCTAAAAACAAAGCTAAGTATTGGTGAAAGAGGTTTGTATCAATTACATTTCTCGTCAAACTCATGTATTTTTAGAGTGGATGTCTATAGAGTTGGTATCTGTCCCTAAGCGATAGAGTCTCATTTATTTCAACTACTCTGATGTACATTTGGACAAAAAATAGAGTAGGACAAGCTTACATCTGTAAAAATAACTGAGTGTATGAAAATTCTTTCCTTCTTTAAAGCAATAATAATAATAATAATAATAATAATAATAAACCTGGAAACCAACCAAAATTTACTTTCTCAGATTTCTGGAAGTTAGTGAAAGCTTAGAGTAATCTGGGAACAGCTAGTCAAGTACAACACCTCGATCCAAGTAAGATTAGCTATTTTTGTGCTGTCTTTAGTAGTCTCAAGCTCCAACTCCATCATTGCCTAGAAAAGAAAAAAAAAAAAAGCCCCTATTTTCA
Source organism: Chrysochloris asiatica (assembly GCF_000296735.1). NCBI lineage: Eukaryota > Metazoa > Chordata > Mammalia > Afrosoricida > Chrysochloridae > Chrysochloris > Chrysochloris asiatica. The sequence goes on along the minus strand of NW_006408639.1, from coordinate 2,473,030 downwards.
GAGCAGCCTGAAAGTCCCTAGAAGGACATAATAAGGCAGATGTCCTTTAAAATGTTATTTCTAGAGAACTGTTAACATTTACCCTCTCCTGCAATGTTGTTTCCATTGATTAAGAGTCCCTACAGATAGTTTTCAGAGAAGTAAACTGTCTCCACTCAAGTGATAGTATTCCTCGCACTTTAGATATTTCTTCCTTTTTTTTGTTTCTTAAATTTTATGTAGCATTTTCTAGGATAGCAGAGTGACTCTTTAGGATAAGCACCACAAGATTGGTGGTTCAAGTCCATCTGAAGTTTGAAGAGAAAAAGCTGAGGCTTTCTGCTTCTGAAAAAAAGATTTATAGCCTCACAAGTCCTAGACTGAGTCACTATGAGTTTGGAACTGACTCAATAGCACTTAACACCAACAACAGTGACAAAAGCATACTTCTTATGACAGACAATACGCCAAAATAACTATGGCAAGTGCTTAAGTTCATGCTACATAAGTCAGTGGATTAACAGGACAAACAATGTTGTTGTTCATGTTAGGTGTTGACCAGTGGGCTCCAGAGCATACTAACCCTACACAAAACAGAATAAAACACAACCCAGTTATTGTGCCATCTTCACAATTGTTGCCATATTTGAGCACATTGTGTCAGTCACTGTATCCATCCATCTCATTGGATGTTGTAATAGTTAGGCTTTCTGTCAACTTGGCTGGACCAGAATTTTCAGTGGTTGGTGGTTTAGATATACTTATCACCTCCATGATGAGATCTAATATGATATAATCACTCACTCTAGAATGTGATCTGATGTGATCAGCTCTGATCTGACGTAATTGTCCTGTATGTCCCAAATCCTCACTTCTGTGATGTTAAAGAGGACAGGTTCAATGTACAGGATTTGTTTCCATCTTGAATCAATCTCTTTTGAGATATAAAAGGACAGAGAAGTGAGCAGATATGGAGGGATATGCTGCCATCAAGACAGAAGATCCAGGAGTAGAATGTATCTTTTGGTTCTGATGTCCCTGCTCTGTGAAGCTCCAAGATCCAGAGAAAAACATGGAGAACTCCAAGGAATCCTGGCCCTACAGGTGCTGAAAAAAGACAAGAGCCTTTCCCCAGAACTTCTAGACTCCCAAACTGTGAGTGTATAAATTTCTATATACCAGTCTACTTCTGATATTTCTGTTATAGCAGCACTAGCTAACTCAGACAGATGTTTTCCTCTTTGTTTTAGGACCAACTACTTTACCAGCTATCAAAGAAGCAAATGACATATTGCATCAGGCAAATCTGCTTCACAAGAAACTCTATTTAAAGTTTTCAAGAGCAAAGACGTCAGTTTGAGGACTAAAGTGTGCCTGACCCAAACCATGGTATTTTCAATAACCTCATATGCATACGAGAGCTGGACAGTGAATAAGGAAGACCATAGAAGAATTGATGCATTTGAATTATGGTGTTGGAGGAGAATATTGAAAGTGACAGGGGCTACCAAAAGAACAAACAGATCTGTGTTGGAAGAAGTACAGCCTGAATGCTTCTTGGAGGCCAGGATGGCCAGACATCATCTCTCACACTTTGGACATGTTGTCAGGAGTGACCAGTCACTGGAGAAGTTTTAATGTTTGGTAAAGTCGAGGGTCGAGAGGAGGAGGAGGAGGACCCTAGCCTGACGATCTGGCACAGTGGCAGCAGTAATGACATCAAATGTAGCAATGATTGTGAGGTTGGACCAGGACAAGGCAGTGTTTCTTTCTGTTGTGCATAGGGTTGCTATGAATTGGTACCAATTTGACAGCACCTAAGGAGCTTTGGTAGCGTAGTGGTTACGAATCGGGCTGTGAACCTTAAGGTCAGCGGTTTGAAACTACCAGCTGCTCCGCGGGAGAAAGATGAGGCTTTCTACTCCCGTAAAGATTTACACCCTCGGAAACCCTATACAGGGTCGCTATGGGTCGGAACCGACTCGATGGCACATAACAACAACAACTCAAGCATGGCAACAGTAGTGAGGTTGGCCCAGGATTGGGCATTGTTAAGTTCTGCTGTGCACAGGGTCGCTATAGGCCGGTACCGACTCCATGGCACCAACAACAAAAACAACAACAACAACTTTACCAAACATGGTGCTCTTTTCAAGAGATGTGTCCCTTCTAATAACATGTACAAAGTACATGAAACAAAATCTTGCTCTCCTCACTTCTAAGGAGAATTCTGTCTACACTTCTTCCTAGACAGATTGGTTTTTAATTCTGGAAGTCCATAGTACTTTCAATACCTTTTATGAACACCGTAATTCAAATGCATCAATTCTTCTCTGGATTTCCTTATTCACTGTCCAGTTTTCACATTCTTATGTTGTTGTTGTTATTATTAAGTACTGTCAACTCAATTCTAAGTCACAGCAACCTATGCACAAAGGAATGAAACAATGCCCGGTCCTGCACCAACCTCACATTCATTGCTATTTTTGAACCCAATGCTGCTGCCACTGTGCCATTCCGTCTCACTGGCATCTTCCTCTTTATCATTGACCCTCCACTTTACCAACCATGATGTCCTTCTCTAGGGACTAGTCCCCCCTAATGTTCAAAGTATGAGAGACAAAGTGTGACCATCCTACCTTCAGAGGAGTATTGTGACCGTATTTCTTTCAACACATTCATATGAGATGATTGAAAATACCATGATATGGGTCAGGATCTCTTCAGTCCTTAAAGTGACATCTTTGCTCTTTACACTTAAAAGGAATATTCTGCAGCAGGTTTGCCTAAGGCAATATATCTTTGGAATTTTTGACAGCTGCTTTCATGAACACTGATTGTGGATCCAAGTAAAATAACACCCTTGACAACTTACAGAGTTTCTCTTTGTATCATGATGCTTATTGTGAACATTTTCATTTTCTTTATATTGGGTTGTAATCCATACTAAAAGTTGTATTCTTTGATCTGTATCAGTAAATATTTCAAGTCCTCTACACTTCCAGCAGGGAAGTTTGTGTTACCAGCATACCAAAGTTTGTTAATGAGTATCCATCCAATCCTGTTGTCATGTTCTTTATATCTTCATAAAGCTTACATTCTTGGAATATTTGCTCAACATCAGATCGTATAAGTATGGTGAAAGGATACAACCTCGATGCACACCTTTCCTGATTGTGAACCACATAGTATCTTCTTGTTCTGTTGGTACAACTGCCTTTTGGTGTATGTACAAGTTCTGTATGAACACAATTAAGTGTTCTGGAATTCTCATTCTTTGAAAAGTTATCTACAGTTATGATCTACCAAGTTGAATGCCTTTGCACGGTAAATAAAATGCAAATAAACATCTCTCTGGTATTTTCTGCTTTCAGTCAAGACCTAGCTGATGTCAGCAATGATCCCCACATCCTATCCTAAATCCAGCTTGAACTTCTGACAGTTCCTTTTCAGTGTGCTGCTTTAATTGCTTTTTAATTGTCATCAGCAAAATTTTTACTTGCATAGGATATTGTTGTTGTTCAATGATTTCCATATTCTATTGGGTAAACTTTAGAATGGCCACAAATATGAGTCTCTTTCTTTTGGTTGGCTAGGTTATTGTCTTCAAAATTTCTTGTCATACACTAGTGAGTGCTTAAAATTTTACATCAATTTTTAGTAAAACTTCAATTAGCATTCCATTAATTCCTGGAACCTTGTTTTGTCCTAAAATCTTCAGTGCATCTTAGATTTCTTCCTTCAATACTATTAGGTCTTGATCATATGTTGCCTCTTGAAATGGCCAATGTCTACCAATTCTATTTGGCACAGTGAATCAGTGTATTTCATTCATCTCCTTTGATGCTTCCTGCATTATTCAAATTTTTGCCCATAGATTCCTTTAATATTACAAGTTAAAATTTAATCATTTTCTTCAACTCATTTAACTTGAGAAATACAAAGGTTAGTCTTTCCTTTTGGCTTTCCAACCCCAGTTCTTAATTCATTTCATTGTTGTACATTATTTTGTCTTTGCTATCTAGCCTTTGATATTTTTCTGTTTAGCTCTTTTACTTCACCATTTCTTTCATTTGCTTTAGCTACTCTACATTCAAGAGCAAGTTTCAGAGTCTCTCTTTTGTTCTTTGCTTTCTTTCCTGTATTTTTAACCATCTTTTTTTGTTCTTTACGTATGATGTTCTTGATGTCATATTACAATTCCTGGTCTTGGGTCGTGAGGGTTCAATGCATCAAATGTGTTCTTGATACGTTCTATAAATCCAGATGGGATATTTTCAGGGTTGCATTTTGGCTTTCCTGAACATGTTTGCATTTTCTTTAGCTTTAGCCTGAACTTGCAATTTTTTGTTGTTCAATTATTTCTATGGAATGGACAGAAATATGAATCTCTTCCTATTGGTTGATTAGGTAATTGTCTCCCAAATTTCTTGGCATAGATTTGTGAGTGCCTACAATCTTACATAAGTTTATTGTAAAATTTCAATCACTATTCTGTTAATTTAGAAAAAATCTTGTTTTTTTTTTAATAAAGACCAGCAGCTGATGGTCTGCACCATGCAGCCTTGTTTTGACTGATGATATTGAGCTTCTCCATCATGTATTCCCATAAATGTAGTCAATGTGATTCCTGTGTATTCCATCTGGTGAGATCCATGTGTTTAGTGACCAGTTATGTTGGGGGTAAAAACGGTATTTACAATGAGCAACTTGCAGGTTTTGAAACATTCTATCCTGTAATCTCCAGTATCATTTCTATTGCCAAGGCCAAAATTTCCAATACTCAAATCCTCCTTTTTTGTTTCCAACTTTTGAATTATAATTATCAGGAATTATCAAAGCAGCTTGATTGCATTTTTTTTTTAATCAATTTCAGACTGAAGAAGTGGTAGAATTCTTTAATTTCTTCACCATTGATTGGTTGTTAGTGCATATATTTTATAATCATATTAATTGGTCTTCCTTACAGTTGTATAAATGACTATTCTATCACAGACAACATCATATTTCAAGATATATCTAGAAAAGTCCTTTTTCATGATGAATGTGATACCATTCCTCTTCAATTTGTCAATCATGATATACAATTCTCCCATTCAAAATGGCCAAAATGATTCTATTTTAGCTCACAAACACCTACTATATCAATCTTTATATGTTCCATTTCATTTTTGAAAAATTTCCTATATTCATAGTTTTTACCTTACACATTCTGATTGCTAATGGATGTTTGAAATTGTTTTTCTAAGTTTGAGTCATGTCTTATAAGCAAATGAAGATGCTGAAAACTTTGCTCCATCTACAACATGAAGGCCTATTCTACTTAGAGGAGAACAGATTTTCCTCAGTTGTATTTTGAGTGTATTTAAACTCAAGGATTTCATCTTCTAGCACTATATCAGACAAAGATTTGCTGTTAATCACAAGGTTTTATGGGGTTAATCCCTCAGAAGTGGTTCACCTAGTCCTTCTTGCTTATCTGTTCTTCATCTAGAAGCTCAGATGAAAACTATCCACCATCAGTGACTCTGCTTGTATTTGAAACAGCAGTGGTATAGCATCTAATAGCAAAGCAACATGCAAGCAACCAGAGTATGACCAAGAAACAGATGTGCATGTGTAGAAGGGGGGTGGTCACCTATAGACTAGCAAAAAATATTACAAGTAAAGCTACAAAATTACATGTGCTTACAGACTTTGCAGAGCTCTGGTGTGGCACTGTGGGTAAATGCACCAGACTGTGAAGCTGTTTGAACTGCAAGGTCGGTGGTTCAAGCTCACCAGCTGCTCCTTTGAAACCCTGTACAGGGTCACTATGGTACAGAACCTAACAACAACAGACTTTGAAATGATCCAACCTATTTCTGGGCTACAAGGAGGCTACATATATATGAAAATTTATCTACAGGCTCTGGAAAGACATGAGTTGACTAGAAGTTCTCATCTCTGGTTGGCCATGAGTCTCTGCACAGGCAGTAAATAAAGGCTGAGCTACAGGTTGCTTATTATGTGGAAAGAGTTGAAGACATAGCCCAACAAAGACACAACATCCCTTGAGTGTATTCAAGAGACATTGTGCTGTTAATTATGCCCTGGACCTCTAACCACAAGATTCACCTTGTATAGGGTTCTCCCTTGGAAATCCTACACAAGGTCCATAAGAGTTGGAACCAACTTGATGGCACTTAACAAAAACAATAACAACAACAACAGTAATATAACAGTTTCATCATTAGTGGTAATACAGTAGAGATTGGTGTAGTGTTGCAGGTTAATGTGCTGGACTGCAATGTCAGTTTGAACATCAAGGCCAGCAGTTCAGGCTCACCAGCCACTCCTGGGAAACCCTATACAGGATCTCTATGAGTCAGAACCAACTTCATGGCACTTGACAACAACAACAATAACAAATGACAGATAATACAGTCTCTACAAAATTAATTTAGAGCAGTCACTGAAAACAAAACACAAAAACAAAAGAAAAAATCAAATTAGAGTATAATCTAGCAAGAACAATTAACCCTAAAGGAAGGGGCTAATTTGATTCCCAGAGGGGCCAAATTATATTACTTTAATATCCAGTTTTTCAAAATATATGAGACACACAAAGAAAAAGTTATGCATGTTCCATTTACAGCAAGTAAGAAATCAGTAGAAACAATTCAGAAAAAAGTCCAGCAATGAGCGTCATCAGACAAAAAGTTAAAATATATTCAAAGAACTAAACTATACCATATTTATAGAAAGACAGAAAAACAAGAGAACAATGTTCCAACAAAGAGTAAATATTAACAAATAATGGAAATGATAAAAGAACTGACTAGACATTCGACAACAATAAATGAAATAGTTTACTACAAAGGATCAGAACCAAACTAGGCAGACAGAAGGGAGAATCACAGAGTGAAAGATGAGTAAATCAGGATGAGGATCAGACAGAAAACAAGAAAAGAACCATAGAAATCTTTTGGATACCATCAAGTGAACAAAGAATTGTGTAATGCTAGCTTCAAAATGAGAGAAGAAACAGAGACTGAAAGGATATTTGAAAATTAATAGATAAAATTTTTCAAAATTTGATGAAAAATACTATTTTACACATATAAGAAACTCAATAAACTCTAAGTAGGATAACTTCAAAGAAGTCTACACCTAGGCGTTTCATACTTTAATTGTCATAAGAAAAACATTGTTTTGTTGAATTCTGAAAACAGCAAAGAGAAGTGACCCATTGTATAGAAGCAATCTTCACTAAGATTGACCAGTGGCTTCTTATTCAGAAACCAGGAGTTAGAACACAATGGGCTGTTATATTCACAGTATGGAAAGAAAATTCCTGTCAATCATGAATTATAAATTGACTAAAACTATATATCCAAAAATAATGAGAAATTAAGATATACACAGATAAACCAAAGCTGTGAAAATTTATCTCTTGCACTCCGAGGAATAATAGAGTCCTTAGGGTAAAACGAAATAACATTAAATCATAACTTGACTCCACATAAAGAAATATAAAACACTAGGTCGGTAGTTCAAACACTAGCTGCTCCTTAGAAACCCTAAGCCAGGTCGCTATGAGTCAGAATCGACTCGATGGCACTTAACAACAACAATAAAAATTAGGAGGGAGTTCATGGCTATATATGACAAGCACTGGTCTGTGAACTACAAGATCTGGGGTTTGAGCCTGCCAGTCATTTCATGGGAGAAAGAGGAGACTTTCTGCACACATGAAGACTTTGTTGTTGTTGTCAGGTGCCATCAAGTCGGAACCGACTCATAGCGACCCCATGCACAGCAGAACGAAACAATGTTCGATCCTGGGCCAACCTCACTACTGCTGCCACACTTGAGTCCATCAATGATGCCACCTGGCTGATCCATCTCGTTGGGGGTCTTCCTCTTTTTCTCTGACCCTCCACCCTACCCAGCATGACATCCTTCTCCAGTGATTGTTTCCTCTGGACAATATGTCCAAAGTAGGAGAGACGAAGCTTAGCCATCCTGGCCTCCAAGGAGCACTCTGGCTGCACTTCCTCCAAAACAGATCTATTGGTTCTTTTGGCAGTCCATGGCACTTTCAGTATTCTCCTCCAACACCACAACTAAAAGGCATCAATTCTTCTACGATCCTCCTTATTCACTGTCCAGCTTTCGCATCCATATGAGGTTATTGAAAACACAATGGCCTGGGTCAGGCGCACCCTAGTCCTCAAGCTGACATCTCTGTTCTTCAACACTTTAAAAAGTTCCTGTGCAGCAGATTTGCCCAGTGCAATACGTCGTCTGAAGACTTTAAGAAACCCTAAATAGGGTCTCCATGAGTCTGAATCAATTCAGTGGCACTTAACAACAAAAACAAATAATAAGGAAGACTTCTTAATAATATGTGATATGCAGATGATACAACCTTGATTGCTGAAAGGCAAGAGGACTTAAAGTACTTACTGATGAAGATCAAAGACTAAAGTTTTCAGTATTGATTGCACCTAAATGTAAAGAAAACAAAAAAAAATCATCACAGCTGCACCAGTAAATACTATCATGATTAATGGAGAAAAGGTTGAAGTAGTCCAAGGCTTCATTTTCCTTGGATACACAATCAACACTCATGGAAACGGCAGTCAAGAAATCAAAGGACACATTGCATTAGGCAAATCTGCATTGCAGTAGGCAAATTCTTTAGAGTTGAAGAGCAAAGTTGTCAGTTTGAGGACTAAACTGCACCCAATTAAAGCCATAGTTTATTTCAGTCTCATAATATGCATGTAAAAGTTGGACAGTGAATAAGGAAGACCTTAGAAGATTTTATGCATTTAAATTATGGTGCTGGAGAAGAATATTAAAAGTACCATGGATTGTCAGAAGAACAAACAAATCTGTCTTGATGAAAGTACAGCCAGAATGCTTAAATTCTAAGAGAGTGAGACTTCGTATCTCATACTTTGGAAATGTTATCAGAAGGGACCAGTCCCTGGAGAAGGACATCATCCTGTGTAAAATAGAGGTACAGCAAAAAAGAAGAAGCTCCCCAATGACATGGATTGACACAGTGGTAGAAGCAATGGGATCAATTGTAAAAATGATTGTGAGGATGGCCCTGAAATGGGCAGTAATTCATTCTGTTGTACATAGGGTAGCAAAGAACCAACTTGACTGCACCTAAGAAGAACAGCAACAGAAAGGTAACTACATAGATAGATGTAACAGAAAGTATTAATGTATCTTTTGTTTAAAAAGCATTTTTTCCTAATTAATGAATAAATGCATAAAACTATCATTATAAATCTTTGATGATAGTCACACCATGTATAAAAATGATAACAGCATACCATAAGGAGCAAATATAGTGAACAAATAACAAACTTTTTATACACTGAACTTATTGTAGTTGTTAGTTGCAATTGCGTTGGTACCTACTCATAGCGACAAAACACTGCCTGGTCCTGGGCTAATCTCACAAATGTTGTCATGCTTGAGCTCATTTATGCTGTCACTTTGCCAATCCATCTCGTTTGGGGTCTTCCTCTTTTTCTCTGACGCTCTACCTTACCAAACATGATATCCTTATCCAATGACTTGTCACTCCTGACAATATGTCTGAAGTATGAGAGATGAACGTAGGCCATCCGGGCCTTCAAGGAGCACTCTGGCTGCACTTCTTCCAACACAGATCTGTTGGTTCTTTTGGCAGCCCATGGCACCTTCAATACTCTCCTCCAACACCATAACTCAAAAGCATCAATTTTTTCAATAAGGGCTTCCTTATTCATTGTCCAGCTTTCATATGCATATGAGGTTATTGAAAATACCATGGTTTGGGTCAGACGCACCTTAGTCCTCAAGCTGACATCTTCAGCTCTTCCACACTTTAAAAAATTCTTGCACAGCAGACTTGCCTGATGCAATACATTGCTTGATTTCTTGACTGCTGCTTCCGTGAATGTTGATGGTTGATCCAAGAAGAATGAAGTCCTTGACAACTTCAATCTTTTCTCCATTGATAAGAATGTTGTTTATTGGTCCAGTGATGAGGATTTTTGTTTCCTTTACATGAACTTAGGTTGACATTAATCCCAAGTGAACAACGAAATCAAATCCACTGTCACTGAGTCCATACTATGTAGGATTTCTATGGATGTAAGTCTTTTCTGGAGCAAAAAGTCTCCATTTTCTCATTTGGAGCAGGTATTGGTTTGAACATCTGACCTTGTAGTTTACAGCCCAGTGAGTGAACTACTGTGCCTCCAGGACACCTTCAAATTAACCTGTTAATTATGACCCTAATGGTAATCATCAAGAAAATAAGTAAAAAATATTTTAAAAAATAAATGACAGGAAAATTAAAATGTTACACAAAACAATCAATGGAAACGCAAAAGAAAACAGAAAGAGGATTAGAGAAAATGCATAATATATGCAGAAAATTAATAGCAAAATGGCCAATGTAAATGCTACCTTTCAATAATGAATTTAAATATAAATGCATTAAATGATTAAATTACAAGGCAAGAAATGGATTTTTTAAAAGAATGATACAATCATATGCTGTGTTGAAGAATTAAACTTCTGATTGAAGGACACAAATAATTTGAAAGTAAAAGGAAAGAAAGAGACATACCAGTAAAATATTACCCAAAAGAGGAGTTGGAGTCACTATACTGACAATTGGCAAGATTACCTCAAGACAAAAATTAGTTCATGATACAAGAGACTATTTCATACCGACAGAAGGGTAAATCATTGGGAATATATAACAAGTATTGTTATAAAGGTATCTAATAACAGAACATCAACATAGGTGATGTAAACTGGCAGAAATAAGCAGAAAAATACTCGATTCAACATTAATAATTGGAACTATAAATACCCCACTTTCAATTTGGACAGAACAATTACACAGAAGGTTATTGAGGAAATAACAGGCTTAAACAACGTTATTAAACAACTTTATCTAACAGACCTTTATAGAACACTGCAGTCAGCAGCTGCAGGCCGCATAGGCTTCTTAAATGTGCATGCAGATTTAAAATGATCCACATACACAATATGCTGTTTGCTCACAATGGAATGAAATTATATATTAATAGCAAAAGGAAATTTAGAAAATGTATTTTAAAAAAGCAGGTTAACAACTCTCCCTTTAAAAATTAATGGGTCAAAAAAGAAATCACAGGAGGCATTAGAAAATATTTTGAAATGAATGAAAAGAAAAGTACACAATACCAAACCTCATGTGACACAGTGAAAACAGTGCTAAAAGGAGTAAATTATAGCTCTCTACACCTGCATTGGACACCTGTGGTAGCACTGTAGGGCATAGGGTAAGCACTGGACTGCTAACCACAAGTTAGGTGGTTCAAACCCACCAGCCACTCATTGGAAACACTACACAGGGTTGAGATGAGTTGAAAATGATTCAACAACACTTAGAAACAACAAAATACCTCCATTAAAAAACAAGAAAGTTCTGAACTCAATAATGTAATATCCTACTTTAAGAATCTAAGAAGGGAAAAGTAAAGTAAAGCCAGAGCAAACTGAAAATAATAAATATCAGATAAGCAAATGAAGTAGAAAAAAGCAAAAGAGAAAAAAAAAATCAATGAAATCAAAAGCTTCTGCTTCTGAAAATATCATGATATTAAGAAAGCTAAGCTAGACTAAACAATGAGGGAGAGAGAGAAAGAGGATTCACATTACCACACTGACTGGAGGTGTCTGATTCCATGGCCCTTGAGCACCCTTCAGGCCTGGAAAGGAATTCACTCTTATGGCCCAGTTTTCAGTCAAGCAGTAGATAGGTATATAGTGAAGACAACAAGACTACTGAGGTATGCTCACCATGGAACAGTCAGTTAACCACAAAATCAAAAGGGCAACATTTACCTTGGGACAAAGTTGAGAAGGAACGAGAAAGTGGTTGGAATGCAAACAAGAACCATAGGGAGAATAGCTGGTTTTGCATGAAGGGGATTGCAATCATTGAGCTGAAACAAAGTGTACGGTTTGTTGAATGTAAAAATGATGCTCTTCTGTGTAAACCATTACCCAATTTACAATAAGCAGTGTTTTTTTTTTTTTTTTTTAAAGAATGAAAGAAGAAACATTACCACTTATCTTTTATAGATGAAAATTATTATTAAGGAAATACTGTGATCAGTTATATACCAAAATGTTACCCAGAATGAATAAAACAAATTACTAGAAAGATACAACTAATAAAACTATAGAAAAAGTGGAAAAATTGGAAAGAATCACGAGCTAAATGGTGTAATGTTTAAACAAAAACTCTCCACAAAGAAAAAATATGAATTCAGATGGTACTACTGATAAATTCTATCCAAAGTTTAAAACCAAAATTCTTCACCACCTCTTTTAAATTTTACAAGGCAAGGGTTGCTTCCCATCTCATTCAATCAGGTTGGTAACAGACCAAAACCAGATAAAAATGTCACAAGAAAAGAAAACTACAGGCCAATATTGCTTATGTTCATTAGCACAAAAATCTTCAGCCAGATCATTTTAAACTAAATCTGTTGTTGTTGTTATTAAATGTTGTGGAGTTGGTTCCAACTCAAAGAGATCCTGTATACGGTTTCCAAGAAGTGGCTGATGAGTATAAACTGCTGACCTTAAGTTTAGCAGCCCAGTGCTTATCCTATAGCACCACATCATAAAAAAATGTTTTTTACAGTGCCTGAGATTGATTCAAAAAAGAAAGATTGAGCTTACATACAAAAATCAATCACTGTATCTTATAGTCCAGGAACGGAGGACCCTGGGACCATCAAGGAAGAAGAGTGGAAGCAGAGTGTAGGACCCTATCCAGAGAAGTGGTGACTCCTGAGATGGAGGTAGAGATGATATGGAAAGATGGAGCAACTGTGGACTCCAGCCTCATGGAGGGAGAGAAGCTGTGTGTTAGTGTCTGGGAGATAGGCTTGCAGGGTGTGCCCTTTGGTTGTTTGAATGACTATATAGTCCTGAGTGTTTTCATGTACATTAAAAAAACACACACACACACACACAAAAAAAAAATAACAGAGGGAATAGAAGCAAATACTGTTGAATGTTGATGCATGGAATGGATTGTAATCATTGCAATGAAACAAAATAGAATAGGATGACCATAAAATGGATGTTCTCCCATGTAACCTATCAGTCAGTTCACAATAAAAACTCAAAAAAAAAAAATTTCAATCACTTTAATAAACCATATTCATAGGGGGAAAAAGTAAAAAAATATATCACTAAACAAAAACTCACCTCCAAAAATCCTTTCATCATGAAAGGACTCAACAACATAGAAACTAAAGGAAATTTCCTCAGCACTGTAATGACGGTCTACTAAATTCCTACCTACCATCCTACTCAAAGGAGCTCTGGTAGCATCGTGGTACAAGTCGAGCTGTTAACCTCAAGGTCAGGAGTTCAAAACTACAGTGGTTCAGCGGGAGAAAGATGAGGCTTTCAGCTCCCATAAAGATTTACGGCCTAGGAAACCCTATGGAGGGTCTGTATGAGTCAGAACCAACTCCACGGCACAGCAACATCATCACCACCACCATCTTACTCAATGGTGAAGCACTGAAAACTTTCTCATTAAATCAAAGAGACAAATGAAGCCAATGCCACCATTTCTATTCAACATTGCCCTTTTCAACCCAGGGCATTTAGACAAGAAATGAATAAGTAAAAGGCAACCAAATTAGCATGGAAGAATTGAAACTATCTCCATTCACAGATGACAAAATTTTATACATAAAAAATCCTAAATGACCCACAGAAAAATCTCTTAGAGATTACTAATTGAGTTCAGTGAAGTTGGAGGATACAAGATAATTTTATAAAACAAAATTTATTTCTAACAAACAATAAACAATTTGAAAATTAAATAAAGAAAAAATAATAAATACACAGTATCATCAAAGAAAATAAAATTCTTGGGAATAACTAATTAAATAAAGAACAAAAAAATAAATACCAACTAAAGAAACTTAAGATTTGTATACTGAAAACTACAAAACCATGTTCAAAAAACTGAAGAAAGAAAGACAACTTGGGCTGGAAGATTTAAAATTGTTTAGATGTCAATATTATCCAAATTGATACATAGATTCAATGCAATTCCTATTACAATTCCAGTTGCCTTGATCCTTGTCATTGATTGAATTGTATTCCCCCAAACAAGTGTCAGTTTGGCTGGACCAGGATTCTCACTGGTTTGATAGTTATGTGATGATGTATTTGGTGATTATGTCATTGTTCACCATGCTGTGATAAACCAATAAGAGGATTGAGGGTGGGCTGTAGCACTTTCAATCCTATCAAAACACTGATCTGACGTAAGATAATTTCACATGGATGTGGTTTGCAAGAAGGTTGCAGAGAAGAGGTGACTTGCTACCAGTAAGAACCTGAGGACCCTGCACTGCGAAGCTCCTAGATTCAGCAGAAGATTGATACAGAGATACATGGAGTTCTCCAAGATACGCTGGGTTTACAGATGAGGAAAGGAGAGCAAGACTGTTCCACAGATCCCCATAGACTGAAAGCTTTCCCATAGAGCTGGCATTCCGAAATGGAATTTCCACCCTCCTGAACTATGAGAGGTGCTTTGTTAAGCCCTGAACTGCTAACTACAAGGCTGGTAGTTCAAAACCACCACCTGCTCCATGGGAGAACAATTTACAGCTCCAGCACCTCTATATGGGGTCATTAAGAGTCAGAATAGACTTTATGATCAGTGGGTTTGGTTTGGTTTTAAAATGTGAAAGAATTAATTTTTTGCTAAAGCCATTCACTTGTGGTATTTCTATTATAACAGTACTACTTAGATGAGGCTTTCTACTCCCGTAAAGATTTACACCCTCGGAAACCCTGTACAGGGTCACTATGGGTCGGACCCGACTCGATGGCACTTAACAACAACAACAACAACTTACCTAAAACCATCCTAAAATTTATATAAAAATATTCAAATTCCCAGAATAGTCAATACAATCTTAAAAAGAAAAACAAAGTTGGAAGACTAACACTTCCCAGTTTTAAAGCATACTACAGAGCAAAATGGCAGCATCAATGGGCTCAAGCGTGGCAACAGTTGTGAGGTTGGCCCAGGAACAGGCAGTGTTTTATTCTGTTGTGCATAGTAGGGTGTCTATGAGTCAGTTCCAACTCTGTGGCACCTAACAACAACAACAACAGCAAGGTCAGTAGTTCAAACTCACCAGCCACTCCTCAGAAACCCAATACAGGTTTGCTATGAGTTTGAACCAATTCAACAGCATTTAACAACAACAACAACAATAATTCAACACTAATTAAGACATTGTAGTACTGACATAGGGTTAGACTTACTGATCAGCAGAATAGAATTGAGTAAAAAAATGACCAATATGTCAGACACAATTGGTATAACTATTAGAAGACTAGGGCAAATCTTTCTGGTTTTGTATTTGACAAAGTCTTCTTTCATATGGCAATGAAAATATAGATAAGGAGGACTTCATCAATATTTAAAACGTTTGTGCTAAAGAATACTATCAATAATGTGAAAGGAGAGTCTATAGGATGAGAGAAAGCAGACATAAATCACATACCCGATAAGGGTCAAGTAACCAGAATATATAAAGAATACTCAGCAATAAAAAGACAATCCAATTAAAATCTGGGCAAAACATTTGAATAGACATCTCACCAAAGAACATATATACAAATGGCCAATAAGAACATTCAAAGATGTTCAGTGTCATTAATAACCACAAGGTAAAACTATAATGAGATACCACTTCATAAACACGAGGGTGGCTATATTATTAAATAAATAAATCAGCAAAAAACTGAAACAGAACCAAAACAGACAATAACAAATGCTGACAATTATATGAAGACATAGCATCTGCCACCGTTGCTGTTGGGAATGGAAAATGATGCAGCCACCATGATAAACTTCAAAAAGTTAAAGAGAATTACCACAAAATGAAGCAATTCTACTCCTAGGTATATACTATAAAAGTGTTTACATGAACATATGTCTTATAATGTTCTTGTAAGAACTTTTACATGAACATATGTTTTATATGTTCATGTAAAAACTTCCATATAAATGATCATAGTATCTTCTTTTTTATAATAGACAAAAACTGCAAATATCCCAAATGCTCACTGTGGGAAAACAAAATGTGATTTGGAATAATAATACACATAATCAAGATAGACAATGGAATATTATTGTATCATTCCTATAAAAAGGAATGACGAACTGATCCATGGTACAACATGGATGAAAACGTAAAGCATTTATGGTAAGTGAAAGATGCCAGATGCAAAAGGCCATGTGTTATAGAGTTACATTTATCTGAAATGTTCACAATAGACAAACTCACAAAGGACAGAAAGTGTAATAACTAACAGGTGATGGGTGGAGGGGAATTGGAATGAATAATAATGGCTAAAAGCCATCTTTGTGCATGAGGAAAACGTTTTGGAATTAGATATTTCTGATGTTGCACAGTGTTATAAATACAATTTTAAAATGCTGAATTTTATCAAATGTTAATGAACTCTAAAAAGAAAAGGGAGGTACAATTCTCTGGAGTGCTTTTGAACATGATTTCTTCATTCTTTAAAAAAAAGGTATATAGAAAGTAATAAACATTTTCTCTAAAAGTTTTGGACATTATTTATGTTTTTTTGGAACCACAAAAACTAACTTTTGAAACTGATCGGGCTGGTCGGATGGTAAAGGCCAACAGCTAAGGAAGCAAAAATCCTTATCAATCTTTATATTAAAAGCAGTTAAAACAACTAGTCCTTTATCCATCATGGGGCAGGGTTGATTACTATATAAGATAGTAATTTTTCTTATTGTTTAAACCATTATAGTTTGTTTCTTTGGTTGGCTGGTTACTTGGAGCCCCATAGCAGCCTTGCGTGAATTAAGCAACACATATTGCAGAGATAGGGTAATTCATTGCTACAGATTCTGAGATGCGGAATTTCAATATAAAACACAGCATTCTTTTCAACACTACATCATTGTTGCAGGTTGCCAGAATACATAGAAACAAAAAAATAATTGTGAATTGATTTCAGACCTATGCTGTTTTCCCTTGGATTCATCACAGGTAGGTCATTAAAAACGCATTGTTTAATTAATGACATCATTTTTCAGTCATAGCAGATGCTGTCAGACAGTACAATATTGACGTTCTTCCAGCAATTTCTAACTGCCAGTAAATAGATATCTGAGCCTACAACACTTTGGAGAAGCACATAAAGCTGCTCACCCATGCTTGTGTTAGAAGACACAAATACCAGAAATACCAGGGTACTAATACATTGTGAGGACAGTTTTAGCGATTTTGGAAATACATATGTTTATATGGGCTCCTGGTGTGACACTGTATGGGTCAAACCTACCAGCCACTCCTTGGTAACCCTATACTGACTCACTAGGAGTCAGAATCAATTCATTGGCACTTAACAACAACAAAAACAGTAACAACATATACATATCAAGTTCCCTTGTCTGGTACAAAAATTCTGAGGTCTATGTGTACACTATTTTTTATTTTCCCACAGAATTGAGATCCAGACACTTAATGTATTATCTGTATTGGTATTACCCTCTTTATTTATTGTATCTATTCTCTGTATTCCTGTGTTACTTCTCTACAATGACCTTATCAATTTTCTTTGCAACTGTCAAATGAACTATATGAACTCAAATTCTTGTATAAGGATTGACTTTCAAGAAAACTCTAAGTATTATATGTGATACATATATTAGGGCAAAATCATCAATCTGAAGACATATGGATTGAATTACAATGACCACTTCCACAGATATTTCCATCACTATCTTAATTTCGTGTGACTGAGAAAAAACAGAAAATAATGAAGTCTTGAGAATATTTAGCATGGAACAAGGGGTACCATTGCTGCTGTCCGATGGATCTTGGCCAAAATCAGAGAATATCAGAAAGATGTTTACCTGTACTTTATTGACTATGCAAAGGCTTTCGATTGTGTGGATCATGACAAATTATGGACAACATTGTGAAGTATGAGTGTTCCAGAACACTTAATTGTGCTCATGAGGAATCTGTATGTGGACCAAGAGGCAGTTGTTCAAACAGGACATGGGAGCACTGAATGTTTAAAATTAAGAAAGGTGTGCAACAGGGTTGTATTCTTTCACCATACTGATTCAACCTGAATGCTGAGCAAATAATCTGAGAAGCTGTGTTCTGTGAGGAAAAATGTGGCATGAGGATTGGAGGAAGACTCATTAACAACCTGCAATATGCAGATGATACAACCTTACTTGGTGAAAGTGAAGAGGACTTAAAACATTTACTGATGTTTTGATTACATCTCAATGTCAAGAAAACAAAAATCCTCACCACTGGACCAATAAACAACATTCTTATCAATGGAGAAAAGATTGAAGTTGTCAAGGACTTCATTATTCTTGGTTCAATTATCAACACTCGTGGAAGCAGTAGTCAAGAAATCAACAGACGTATTTCATTAGGCAAATTTGCTGCACAAGAACTTTTAAAAGTATAGAAGAGCAAAGATGTCAGCTTGAGGACTAAGATGCGCCTGACCTAAGACATAGTATTTTCAATAACCTCATATGCATGTGAAAGTTGGACAATAAATAAGGAAGACCATAGAAGAATTGATGCTTTTGAGTTATGGTGTTGGAGGAGAATATTGAAAGTGCCATGGGATGCTGAAAGAACCAATAGATCCATTTTGGAAGAAGTACAGCCAGAATGCTCCTTGGAGGCCAAGATGGCCAAACTTTGTCTCTCATACTTCGGACATATTGTCAGGAGGGACCAGTCGCTGGAGAAAGATATCATGTTTGGTAAAGTGGAGGGTTAGAGAAAAAGAGGAAGAACCCAACGAGATGGACTGGCCAAGTAGCAGCATCGATGGACTCAAGCGTGGCAACAATAGTGAGGTTGGCCCAGGATCGGACAGTGTTTTGTTCTGCTCTGACTCGATAGCACCTAACAACAACAACAACAATTTATTTTATTAAGAGCAAAGCACTAAATTCATGACTGTCCTCTGCTTCTGATTTATGAGCAACAAAATTATAACCAACTTATGATTCGGGCTGCAAACTGCAAGGTCAGCAGTTCGAAACTTCAGGAGAAAGATGAGGCGGTCTGCTCCCGTAAAAATGTACAGCCTTGGAAACCCTATACAGGGTCATTATGAGTCGGAACCAACTCCACGGCACGCAGCCACCACCACCAGTAATTTATACTGAGTCTAACTGACTCATTAACAATTTGTAACGGATGGCACACCCTTGCATGCTGAAAGCAAAGAAGATTTGAAGGACTTATTGATGAAGGTCAAAATGCCTACAGTATGAATTACACCTCAACATAAGAAAACGAAACACCTCACAACTGGGCCATACAAACATAATGATATATGGAGTAAACATTGAAGTTGCCAAGTATTTCATTTTATTTGTATCCATAAGCAATGCTCATGGAAACAGCTGTGAATAAATGAAATGGTGTATATTGCAATGTGGAAATCCGCTGCCAAAGAGGTCTATAAAGTGTGAATATGCAAAAAAAACATCATTAGGAGAACTAAGGTATGCCTAACTCAAACTATGGTATTTTCAATTATTTCATGTGCATGTGAAAGCTGGACAATGAAAATGAAGACTAAAGAAGAATCAATGCCTTTGAATATGAGTGTTGTGAAGAATATTAAAATTACCATGGAAGAATAAACAAAGCAGTCTGGGAAGGAGAGCCAGGATACTCCTTAGAAATGAGGATGGGGAGACTTCATCTCACATACTTTCGACATGTCATGTGTGAGACTAGTCCTTAGAGAAGAACATCTTGCTTGAAAAAGTAGAAGGTCAGTAGAAAATAGGAAGACACTTAATAAGATGGATTGACACTGTGAGTGAAACAATGGACTAAATAATATCAGCAACTATGAATATGGTTCAGGTTAGGCAGTATTTTCTTCTGTTCTACACAGGGTTTCTATGAGTTGAACCAACTGAGGACAACGTGCAAAATACAAACACTGGCTTTCTTGCGGAAACCTTCTCACATATAAATGTGTAAAAAAGTACTTACTATATCATATACACTTATAGAATTGCATTTTCAAGTTGGCATACACTGCTGATACATTGGAGTTCTGGTAGCATAGAGGATTATGAGTTAGACTGCTAACTGCAAGGTCAGTAATTTCAATCAGTCAGCGGCTCCGCAGGAGAAAGATACGGCTTTCTGCTCCCATAAGGATTTAAAGCCTTGAAAAGCCTATCTATGGTAATTATGAACCGGAATCAAATGGATGGATGGTACAGTGTCTGCTGCTCTACATTTACTCATTTGAACAATGAAGACCCATCTAAACAAAGCAATTATTTCCTGTTTTGGACAAATAAATGGAAAAATTGGAACAATAGTTTTCATGCATAGACCATGGTGAACTGGGTTGATTTTGTTGTCTGGAAACACTTATGAATTTATCTAATGAACTTGCTGAAAATATACTTTAAAAGTGCTCTATAAACCCTGTGGAGGTGTTTAATCTTTATGACAGCAGTGAGTAGAGAAAATACATGTTTTCCTATCATTTTGAGGACAATATTTGAAAATTACATGTTCACAGAAAAATCAAATTATTCAGAAACACCAAATTGCTTTTTATAAGAAATTATCATTGAATGAAATCACATCATTTTTGTTAGAAACTAATACATAGCACACAGTCCAAAAATAATAGAAAAGTTTACTTTTCTATTTTAATATTTGTTTATTTGTTGGTATTATGCCATTGGTTAAACCAAAACTAGGAAATGGAAGCACCTTGCCAATTTACTGCTTCACCATTTTATTGAACTAAGGGAGACATGCCTAGTGTATTGATCACCGGCAGTTAGTTACAGTCCTCTCTTTGGGAAATTTATTTACATATGTATCTCTTCAAGTCCATTAGAATTATTATCGCTTATCTTTACTTGTTATTTTACTTGGTTGTAATTTAAATAGTATTGTTTTGTTTTATTTCTGGAAAGTAACATGGATTTTCCACTTACTTACTGTGTTGTTAAATGCCCTGAAGTCGGTTCTGACTCATAGCTATCTTGTATAGGGTTTGAGTCCCCAGCCTTGCAGTTAGCAGAGCAGTGTTTTTCCTCCACCACCAACCACACCATGCCTTCATCTACTGTTGTTGTTGTTAAGTTCTGTGAGTCAGTTTTGATTCATAGTGACCCTGTATAAGGTTTCTAAGAGTGGTTGGTGGGCTCGAACCACCAACCTTGTGGTTAGCATTCCAGTGCTTATCCTACAGTGCCATACAAGAATTCTGATATAAAATTTCCCAATGCAATAAATACAGTTTAAAACACTGCTGTTGTTAAATGTTGTAAAGTTGAATTCAACTCATAGCAATCCCATATGACAGAGAGGAATCCTGCCTCACAGATAGTCATTTTTTTAGAGAGGTTCATCAGCTCTACCTTTCTGGTGGGAGCTGCTGTGTACTTTGAACTGCCAACCTTCTGGTTAGAAACAGATTGCTTAACCATGTGTCAGCAGGTCTCCTAGAAAAATACTGTTGTCATATGCAGTAGAGTCGATTATGATGCATAATGACCTTCTGTGCTGAGGCGAACTACTGAGACTGACCTCTGCCTGGCAGGAGATCTCCAGGTCTTTTCTCCGGTTGAATGACTGAATGGTTTGATTCTGCTGACCTTTCAGCTATCAGCCAAGTGTTTTATCATTGTGCCAACTGATTTCCTTTATAAAAATACTAGTTGAGTCAATTTAGATGAAATTATTACATTAAAATGATAGGAATTAGATGAAATTACTAAATAGATATAATTAATAGAAATTACAAAAGCATTACTTTTTAAAACAAGGTATTGTCATAAAATTGGAGGAGGAGGCTAGTTTTAGGACTCTCATTTGCTTCCTGTATGGATTTAGTCACTTCACGTTAACATTCTAGACCATAGTTACCTACTCAAAACTGATCTTTTTTATAATTCTAAGATTTTATGATTTTATGATTGCAACTCATAAAGCTTTATATTTTTTAGCAGCCTTTGATATATACTATAAAAAAGTACCAATTTTCATATCTTTTTATATGTTGATCCTGGGGTGCTAAGTCTTTTACTTTTGATTGTGCTAATTATGCCTCATAGGAGCTCTGGTAGTGTAGTGGTTACGAATCTGGCTGCTAACCTCACAGTCAGCAGTTCAAAACTACCAGCTGTTCTGCGGGAGAAAGATGAGGCTTTCTGCTCCCGTAAAGATTTACAGCCTTGGAAACCCTGTACAGGGTTACTATGAGTCGGAACCGACTCCACGGCACTTAATAACAACAACAACAATTATGCCTCATGGTTGATTGGTTTTTCTATTGTAATTTTTAAATGGGTTCTGTATTTTTCTTTTTATGCTTTCTAAAAACATTTTGTGGGTAATCTAGAGCATTAGCAACATTTGTTGTAACACTTGGAATAATATTCAATATTTTGGATTTTGCTTCGTTTTGTTTCTCCCCTTTCTTTTCTTCTTTCCTCTTCCTTTCATCCTTTACCTCCCTTTTTCTTTCCCTTCCTTTTTTCCTTGCTTCCTTCTTTCTCTTTGTAAATCTGAGGTGGAGAACATCAAGCTGATATAAGACAACCACAGTTTCACCCATCATACCGTGGTTGTTGATGTTAACTGCTATCGAGTCACAGCGACCCAGTATAAGGTTTCCAAGGAATGGGTAGTGGGTTTGAACCGCTGAACTTGCAATTCAAGCAGACCTTGTGATCCAGTGCTTTATTCTACAGCACCACACCAGGACGTGAACTTTCACATTGTTGTTGTTTTTGTTAAATGCCATAGAGTCACTTCTGACCCATAGCGATCCTGGAGAGCAGCTGGTGAGCTTGAACTGCCCACGTTGCAGTTCAAATGGCTTTGTAGCCTGACGCATTAACCCAAAGTACCACACCAGGAGACATATTGTTGTTAAGTGCCGTCCAGTCAATTCCGACCTATAGAGACCCTGCACAGGGTTTCCAAGGAGCTGTTTGACCAACTACAGATGACTAATTTTTAAGTTGACAATTTTGTATGGCCCATGAATGATGTTATGTATTTTGGCAGAAAGAAAGCCTCCCTTTAATCCCTGTTGCAGATGAACAATGCTACTAATTTGCTCATTATATTTTATCCAGAATTTATATGAATAATTGTGAATGTGTACTCATTCCATATCAGGTTATTCTGCCATATTACTAAAAGGTTAATTTTTTTTTTCCTTTTTCATATTTAAATAATATAATGTTGTTAAGTGCTGTAAAGAACTGGTTCCATTTAGTGTATAGGGTTTCCGAGGAGTGACTGGTGAGTTTGAACTGCCGACGTGAACTTGTGGTTCAAACCAATCACGCAGTCCTGCATGTATCCTACAGCACTATACCTGGACTCTATCGCATAATGGAGGTTCGAATTGGCTTCATTTGTTGTTGCTGTTAAATACTGTGGAGTCACTTCGTACTCAAAGTGACCCATATAAGGTTTTTGACTTTGCGGTTCAAACCGACCTTACAGTCTAATGTTCACCCGACAATGCCACACCAGAACTGAGTATAGATATGTTTCTATCAAGATCAAGCTTAACATTTTCCATTAAACATAAATTTGATTAAAAATATCACTTGCTCTAGATACTGACAGACCATTGGTATTATGACCTTTGGTCACCCTTCAGGTTTTGAGTAAGCTCATCCTCTGGATTACTTTGCAGCCAAGCAATAGACAGGTTCTAAGGAGTGGAGGCAGCTGCACTAGTGATATAGAATGGTCAACCGTTTGAGATCAAAAGGACAACACTAAGGACAAAGTTCAGAAGGAGTGGGCAAGGAGGAGAAATGGAAACAAAAAACACAAGGAAGAAATGGGAAATTTGATGGTATGTGGAGGGGATTGCAATCGTGGAGATGAAGGGAAGTGTACATTCAGTTGAATGTAAAACTGATGATCGGCTCTCTAAAGCTTTACACTCTTCACAATAATAAGCTAGTGTGTCTCTCTATATATACACAGAGAGAGATAGTCCTGGTGTAGCGCTGTGGGTTAATATGCTGGACTGCAAAGTCATTTGAACTGCAACGACAGCGGTTCAAGTTCACCAACCTTGTGGTTTAAACTGACCTTGCAGTCCTGTGCTTATCCTCTAGCATCACACCAGGACTCAGTGGAAGTTGTGTATTGCTATGATGCTGAAGAGGTTTCCATAGAGGTTCCAGAGTATGGTGGACTATGAAGAAAGCTAGATGATCTACTTCTGAAAATCAGTCAATGAAAACTTTACGAATCATAAAAGCACAATCATTATGAGTTGGGGCTTGACTTACAGCATCTAACAATATAGAAGAAGCTATATTTCATGGTACACTGACTATCTTAGCTATTCACATTTAAGTATGTCATTCTTTTACTGAAATTCAAATGTTTAAAATCTGAATATTGTTAAGAAGATTCACATTTGCATCCAAGGGTAGATATTTTGTTTTCATTTTGGTTATATAATGTGTTCTCTTCTGAAATATGATTTACTACGTAAATAAGTAGATTTTTATTTCAAAATGAAGCACTTCTGAAAATCATTGGCATGTGGAAATGGCAACGGTTCCCTTTAGGTTTTGAAAACAATTATGTTAAAGGACCACTTTTGATTGACTTTTAAAAGTTCAAGAAGTCAGTAAATATAGTAGGTCAAGTGTTAATCATATTTTATACCCTAGCAAATACATGTGACAATTGGATACATTAATATTTCACTGAGTTTAATAGTCTCAATTACACTCAATCATTACCTCTCAGTTTCTAATTAATAAATATTTGTCCTTCAGAACTTAACTTAAATATTACTTCCTACAGCATATCTTCTATGACCACATAAAATTTGTTATAATGTATAATTACATAACAGCTGATTCTTAAGTGCTTCACACTTTATTAGGATCACATGTTTAGATTCTCTTTTTCACTATTCTTTAGGCTCTTTGAGGTCAAGGATGATGTTACCTGTTTTTCTTCTGTGTCTCCATTCCTTAGACACTTTACTGTGCTAAGTAATATGCACTGGAAGTAAGAATGAATAGAAAAACAAATACAATTGAAGGATTATTGCAGCACATAATTGTAAAATATATCATGTTCATAGTTTCATCAAAATCCATGTGACATAATGGAATCAGAATAACTGCAACTTTTAGGTGCTGGTCAATTGTGTTATCTGGAACCACTTGGTAGATGGTAAAGCTCACACTGCTCTTGACCTTTTGGATCAAGTGTCATTGTTCACAAGGTAGGAATTGGGGGTCTTTGTCATTTAAAACTCATACACTTATCTACTTTTAGATTATTTTAACTGGTTGGGTTTCAATTTTTTTTGTTTGTTTTTTTAACGATAAACAGGGTATTGCGTAAGAACAGTGATATCTTGGGAAAACTTTGCAACTGACATAGTAATCTACATTGTTTCGTATTTAAGCCTAAAGTTTTCTACAATTTATCTTATTATTTTCATTCTAATCCATAAAGACCTTTCATACTTCTGTAGAGAATCCTGCTTTCTGAATAAATAATGGAGGCCGGGAAAGGATTACAGCACTCTACAGCTTATATTTGGAATAATGCAAATATGCTCAAAAATTCTGTGGAAAAGTGGAATTCAAAGATAATTGTTTTCTTGGCATTTTCATTTCAGAAAATTTCTTTGATTGATCCTGGGTTGCCACATATTATGACCACTAAACCATATGAAAACATCTATAGTATGGTGCTGCAGGTATCAGCAATGGACTTCAAACCACAAAGTCGGGAGTTTAAACCCACCAGCTGATCCTTGGATGCTCTATATAGGATCGCTATGAGTCAGAATCAACTTGTCGGCACTTAATAACAACAAAGGAAACCTGAAAGTAAGTTTAATTGAATGGGCCCATTCCTAATGCTTATTTTATAATCTAGAGCCCCAAATTTCATTTTTACTAACAAATCTCACAGTTCTCTAGTAGGAGTTTTACATGAAGACTCTAATTATTTTACATTTTCAAACACACACACACACATATATGTATATATTTGCCTCCATTTACAACATTAATTATTCCCTGGCTATATTTTCCATTATTTTCAGTGATGCAAATTTATAACAGACAATTTCTAGTTTATTTATTAGTGTTTACACAGACTAGAAACAAGCTAAAAGAAATAAGAATATAATAAACTAAAAATGAATATTGAGCCAGATAAAAACAACATGTTCTCTGATCTCCATTTCCCAGTCAGGGTTTTATCGTATTAAAAATGTGTGTTGTAGCTTCAGGGTTATAGATAGGTACTTGTAATAAACAACTCACCTCTCTTCAAGTTTAGAGATATTTTTAATGATTTTGGTTTTGGTTTTTATAGGGTGTGTTCATTCATTTGACTAGATAAACCTGTAAGATGCAGCTGCAAATTAGTAATGAAACTACATTTAAAAGAAAGAAAGAAAAAGAACAGACAGATTTCTATTTATACCCTCCTGGGAACCAATGTGTTACTTGTGTAATTTTTCTTTGTAGTTAAAATTAATATCTGGACACTTCAGAGTTATTTAATGCTATATAAATCAGCATTTGAATCTTATTAGTACAATTCTCCCCACACACTTTTTTTTTTTTAATTACAGCTGTTTCAGTCTGCTACAAAATTCTTCCAGTTCAATTTGAATATTAAAGAGTTTTATGGCAACATTTTGGCTGTTTCTTGAAGTGAGCTCCATTGGAAATTATAGTCTTTAGCTTCATAGGACTTTTTAAGGACGTGATTAATTATTTTGCGGTGGTGGTTTATAATGTGTGACTCTGATTACTCCAGTGTTACTTAGGCTCTGATGTTACATTATTTCGTTTTTATTTAGGTTACGGGCTCTCTCTGCTACGTTGTTTTGCAAATTTAAAGAAAGAAAGAAAAAAAAAATCAGCCCTTTAATCATGTACAAAACTTGAGAAATTGTAGGGATCCAAGGATGCGAAATTGAGATTGTTAAATCTTCAATCAAGAGAGTCAACCCCAGGTACATATAAGGACTCTTATCATTTTAAAGCCACCATTTGTCTGTCAGTTTGTTGTACTCTGATGGCTTGGGTTGTGGTGATTCTGGAAACTGTGCAATGAGTATTTTAAACACCATCAGCGTCACCCATGGTGGACAGGTTTCAGCTGAGCTTCCAGATGAAGACAGGATAAGAAGTAGGAGAGAAAGATAATGTCTGAATATTTAGTCACTAATGAACTGCAGTGGAACACTGTCAGCATCAGAATACTGACTATTGAAACATGATGAAGATCCAGAATATTGTCAGATATAGTGGCAGAAGATAAGCCCCTCAGATTGGAAGGCACTCATATCATAATACAATGGGGGAAGAGATGTATCCTCAAAGTAGAGTTCACCATGAATACACAAATAGAATAAAGATTCCAGAACCTTTATTTGCTGAGGGAGCACAACTCAAAATGAGGAGAAACATCTCTAAATATCCATTAATATTAACATGTAATGTATCAAGTATGACTCTAGGAATATTGGACACTGTAAAAAATGAAATAGAACACATAAGCATCAATATCCTAGGTATTGGTGAGCTGAAATGAACTGTTATTGGCCATTTTGAATCTGACAATCACATGGATTACTATGCTGGAAATGAAAAATTGAAGAGGAATAGCATCGTATTCATTATCAAAAAGAACATAACAAGATCTGTCTTGAAGTATAGTGCTGTCTGTGATGGAATAATATCCATATGTCTATAAGGAAGCAGTAAACACCAACATTATTCTACATTATGCATCAATGACTAATGCCAGTGATGATGGAATTGAAGAATTATACCAACATCTTCAGTCTGAAATAGATGAAACATGCAATCAACATGTATTGATAATAGTGGTAATTGCAATGCAAAGGTAGGAAACAAAGAAAAAGGATAAGTTGTTAGAAAATATGACTTTGGTGATATAATTGAGGCTGGAGACTGAATGAGGTAGAATTTTGAAAACCAATGACTTCTTTATTGCAAATACCTTTTCTAGACAACATGAAAGATAACTTTATGCATGGACCTCACCAGATGGAATACACAGAAGTCAAATTGAATACCTCTGTGAAAAGAAACAGTGGAAAACCTTCAAACCATCAGGCAAAACAAGAAGAGAATAGACTATGGAACAGACCATCAATCGCTTTTTGGCAATTTCAGGTTAAAGCTGAAGAAAATTAAAAAGCATCCAGCAGAGACAAAACATAACCTTGAACATATCCCAACTAAATTTAAAGATTATCTGAAGAACAGATTAGATGAATTGGACAATACAAACCAAAGACCAGAAGAGTTGTGGGATGACATTAAGAACATCAAACAGAAAGAAAGAAAAACATAATTAAGAAGACAAGTAAGAAAATAAAATCAAAATGGATGTCAGAAAAGACTCTGAAACTTGCTGTCCAGCACAGAGATGCTAAAACAAATGGAAGAAATAAGGAGGTAAAAGAGCGGAATAGAACATTTCAAAAGACAGCTCGAGAAAACAAAGTCAAATATTATATAACAAAGTGTCCAAAGACCTGAAGATAGGAAACCACAAGCGAAGAATGTACTCAACACCGCTCTGAAAGAAACGGAAAGAATTGCAGGAAAAACTAAAGCCT
The DNA here is from genome assembly GCF_000296735.1 of Chrysochloris asiatica. Classification (NCBI taxonomy): domain Eukaryota; kingdom Metazoa; phylum Chordata; class Mammalia; order Afrosoricida; family Chrysochloridae; genus Chrysochloris; species Chrysochloris asiatica. Next base: position 2,444,251 of record NW_006408639.1, on the reverse strand, counting down.
TGACTCATAATATTAAAGGATTCTTTGGGAAGAATATTGAATGATGCAGATATCAGCAAACAGAGATGGAAGGAATACAGAGACTCACTGTACTAAAAAGAAATGGTCAATGTTCAACCATTTCTAGAAGTAACATATGATTAAGAGCCAATGATGTTGAAGGCAAAAGTCCAAGCTGCACTGAAGACATGGGCAAAGAACAACACTCCTGGAAATGAAGAAATAGAAGTTGAAATTTTTCAAAAAACTCATGTAGCACTTAAAGACACTCACTCATCTATGCAAAGAAATTTGGAAGTCAGTTATCTAGTTAGCTGATTGGAAGAGATCCATATTTTTGCATATTCCAAAGAGAGATGATACAGTGGAATGCGGAAACCATCAGACAATATCATGTTCTGTTTGAATAACTGCCTCTTGGTCCATGTACAGATTCCTCATGAGCACAATTAAGTGTTCTGGAATACTCATAGTACGCAATGTTGTCCATAGCTTGTCATGATCCACACAATTGAAAGCCCTTGCATAGTCAATAAAGCACAGGTAAACATCTTTCTGATATTTTCTGGTTTCAGCCAAGATCGATTGGACATCAGCAATGATATCCCTCATTCCACAGCCTCTTCTGAATTTGGCTTGAACTTTTAGAAGTTCTCTGTCAATGTATGCTTGCAGCTGTTTCTGTATTATCTTTAGTAAAACTTTACTTACATGGGATATCAAAAATATTGATAGATGATTTCCGCATTCCATTGGGTCACCTCTCTTTGGAATGGGCACGATTATGGATCTCTTCCAATCAGTCGGCCAGATAGTTGTCTTCCAAATTTCTTGGCAGATATGAGTGAGTGCCTCCTGTGCCGCCTCACTTTCTTGAAAGATTTCAATTTTTATTCTATCAATTCCTGGTGCCTTGTTCTTTGCCAATTCCTTCAATGCACCTTGGACTTCCTCCTTCAGTATCATTGGCTCTTGATCATACAGTTGAACACGACCATTTCCTTTTGATACAGTGACTCTGTGTATTATGCCTTCCATCTTCTCTTGATGCTTGCTGCATCATTCAATAATTTGCCCAGAGAATCTTTCAATAATGAAAGTCGAGGCTTGAATTTTTTCTTCAGTTTCCCCAGCTTGAGAAATGCTGAACATGTTCTTCCTTTTTGATTTTCTAATCGATAATACAAAAACTGCAATCATACATTGAGAGCGAACTTCCAGAATTTCAAACCTGATTCAGAAGAGTAGGTGGAATGAGGGCTATCACTGCTGACGTCAGATGGATATTGGTTAAAAGCAGAAAATACCATAAAGATGTTTACCTATGCTTTATTGACTATGCACATTTTTTGATTCTGTGGATCATGGACAACATTGAAGAGAATGAATATTCTGGAATATTTAATTGTACTCATGAGAAACCTATACATTGACCAAGAGACAATTGTTCAACAGACAAGGGAACACCACATGGTTTAAAATTCGGAAAGATGTGCACCAGAGTTGTTTTCCTTCACCATACTTATTTAATCTCTATGTTGCACATACAATCCAAGAAGCTGCATTATATGAAGAAAAATGTGGCATCAGGATTGGGAAAAGACTCATTAACAACCTGTGATATGCCGCTGGGACAACTTTGCTTGCTGAAAGTGAAGAGGACTTAAAATACTTACTAATGAAATCAAAGCCCACAGCCGTCGGTATGGATTGTGCCTCAATGTAAAGAAAACAAATATACTTACCACTGGACCAATAAACAACTTCCATATAAATGGAGATAAGATTGAAAATGTCAAAGACTTCATTTTGCTCAGATCAACTACCAACACTCATGAAAACAGCAGTCAATAAATCAAACAATGCACTGCATTTGGTGAATCTGCGGCACAAGACATCATTAAAAGTGTTGAAAAGCAAAGATTTCAGTTTGAGGACTAAGGTGTGCTTGATCCAAGCCATGGTATTTTTAATAATCTCATGTTGTTGTCAGGTGCCATTGAGTCAGAACCGACTCATAGCAACCCCATTCACAGCAGAACGCAACAATGTCCGATCCTGGGCCAACCTCACTACCACCGCCACACTCTATGCCATCAACGATGCCACCTGGCCGATCCATCTCATTGGGGTTTTCCTCTTTTTCTCTGACCCTCCATCTTACCCAGCATGACATCTTTTTCCAGTGACTATTTATAATCTCATACGCATGTTTAAATTAATAGTGAATAAGGAAGTCCATAGAAGAAATGATGCACTTGAATTATGGTCTTAGAGGAAAATACTGAAATTACCATGAAATACCAAAAGAGTAAACTAATCTGTGTTGGAAGAAGTACAGTCAGAGTGCTCCTTAGGACCCAGGATGGTCAGACTTCAGACATATTATCAGTAGGTACCAGGTCCTGGATAAGGATATCTTATTTGGTAACATGGAAGGTCAAAGAAAGAGAGGAAGACCCTCAACCAGATGGAATGGCAAAATGGCAGCAGAAATGCACTGAATTATATCAACGATTGTGAGGTTGCTGCAGGCCCAGGAAGCGTTCGTTCTGTTTTGCATAGGGTCGTCATGAATGAGTACTGACTCAATGGTACCAAACAACAACAGCACTATTTTTATAGCACTAAGCAACTAAAATACAATCTTATCTAATTGTAGTAGCATAACCCATTTCCAATTCAGTATTTTGATAGTCTACTCCATGGCACATAACAACAACAACAACCATATATACTATACTTTTATCAACTAATTATTAACACATTTGGTCATCCATTAAGATCATATCCCCCGCCCTGAAGTATGTGCTGAAATCCTAATCTTAATACCTGTAAGTAGGATTTTCATTTTCCCAAGTTAGTGAGGTCATACTTGAGTAGGGTGTGTCCTAAACTTAATCACCACTGAGTTATAAGAGCAGAATAGACAAATACACATACAGGGGATACACTATATGAAGACAGACACAAATAGGAGATGCATCTATAAACTCAGGACCACAAAGGATTGATGAATAGAAGCTACTAGAGGTTGAACAAAGAATGATCTCCCATGAGAGTCATGCTCGATTTGGACCCCTACTGGTCCATCCTGTGAGAGAATAAATCCCTGTTTGTTAAAGTTAACTACTTTTGGTATGGAAAGCATAAGGAACTAAAACACATTGCCTATATTTCTCCAACAAAGTTATTTGTATCTGCCATTCAGAAAATCTGATCAACATAGAATAATTAGCACAATATCAAATAATTAATATTATTTAATCTTAATTATATCAATTTGACATATTATTTAGCATTTTGCTTCTTTATTAAAAGAGTTTATGAAATAATAAAAATAAAAAAATTAAATGCTTTTGAAGTAGCACGAATCTTTCTCCACTCCATGATTACTTTCAAGAATTTCATTTCATAAGGAACCAAGATCCTAACTATTTAAATTCTCTCTTAAAAGTTGTAGGGTTCTAATCATTATTATCCATTGATTGAGTCATCTCCAACTAATCCCTTTTCTCAGTCAGTTTCCCCATATGGAATAAAAGGTACTTAGAATATGATTAAAGCAATGCTTAAATGTATCTAATTGTAGAGTGTCAAATTGTAATTTGCTTTCAACGATGATAGTTTGCTGAAACAAAATCACTGCTTCTATAATTAAGATGTTGTTGTTGTCAAACGCCATTGAGTCAGTTCCAACTTATAGTAATGGTTTCTGAGGAGCTGCTGATGAGTTTGAACCACTGACTTTGTGGTTCAAACTGCTCTTTCAGTTGAGTGCTTATCCTCCAATGCCACACCAGGACTCCTATTAAGATGCTGACCTCTAAAATGCAGATTCCTTTGAGTTCGACATGCATACACAGATGTGAGATATACAAGTCTCTCACCATTATTCTCCATTCCAGCTCCTGTGAAGTTTTTATATTAGATTATAAAATCATGGGAGTCATGGAGTGGCACTGTGGGCTAAAGCATTGGACTGCAAAGTCGGTTTGAACAACAAAGTTGTGGGTTCAAGCTCACCAGCTGCTCCTTGGAAACCCTATATAGGGTCGCTATGAGTCAGAACTGACTCAATGGCACTTAGCAACAACAAAAACAACAATGAAGTCATGTGGGAAGATAGCATCATTTCAATAAAAATATGAAACACACTGTAGTTGGATTGTACTATAGGTACAAACCCTATAGGACACAGCAGAACTGCTCCACAGAGTTTCTGAAGCTATAAATGTTAAGGGAAACACACTTTTCCAGCAGAGTGGCTCATGGGTTCCAACCACTGACCAATGAAATATGAGGAATCCTCAACATTTCCATTGTTGTTGTTAGAAGCCATCAAGAATGGTCTGATTGAAACTAACCCTACACATAATAGAATAAAACACCTTCCATGCGTATTCCTAACAAGCGTTGTTACTACTCATTGTTGCTGCTACAGTACCAATCCATCTCATTGGAGGGTTTTTCCTCTGTTCTGTTGATCCTCCACTCTACCAAGCATGATAGCATTCTCCAAGGACTGGTTCTTCCTGACAATATGTTCAAAGTATGAGAGATGAAGTCTTACCACCTTGACTTCTAAGGAGCAGTCTGGCTGTACATCTTCCAATGATATTGGAGCATTCTGGCAGTCCACGGTATTGTTAAGATTCTTCTCCAACACCATGACTCAAATACATCAATTTTTCTACAGTATGCCTTATTCATTGTCCAACTTTTACATGCATGTGAGGGTATTGGAAATAGCATGTCTTGGGGTAGGTGCACCTTAGTTGCTAAACTGACATCTTTGACCTTGAACGCCTTAAAGAGGTCTTGTGCAGCAGATTTGCCTAATGCAATACATCCTTTGATTTTCTGACTGCTGCTTCCATGAGTGTTGATGGTGGATCTAAGCAAAATGAACTCTTTGACGAATTCATTCTTTTTTCCATTTATCACGATATTATTTATTGTTTCAGTTGTGAAGATTTTTGTTTTCTGTATATTAAGGTATAACTTATACTGCACAATGTGGTCTTTGAGCTTCATCAGTAAGTATCTTAAATTCTCTTTGATTTCAGCAACCAAGGTTATATAATCTGCCTATGGCAGGTTGTTAATGAGTCCTCCTCTAATCCTGAATCCATGTTCTTCTTCACATAATCCATTTTCTCAGATTATATGATTAACACACAGATTGAATAAGTATGGTGAAAGAATACAACACTCGCACACACCTTTCCAGATCTTAAATCATTCAATGTCCTCTAGTTCTGTTCTAACAACTGCCTTTTTGCCTATGTACCGGTTCCTCATGAGCACAATTGTGTTCTTGAATACCCATTCTTTCCAATGCTATCTATAGCTAGTTATGTTCCAACAGTAAGAAGATTTTACATAGCTAATAAAGCACAGGCAAGCATCTTTCTGATATTCTCTACTTTCAGCCAAGATCCATCTGACATCAACAATGATATCCCTCATTCCATGTCCTCATTTGAATCTGGCTTGAACCTCTGGCAATTGTCTCTCAATGTACTGTTGTAGCCGTTTTTTAATTATCTTTAGCAAAATTTCACTTGCATTATTGTTATGTTATTGTGCAATGATTTCTGCATCCCTTTGAGTCACCTCTACTTTGAATGGGCACCAATGTGGATCTCTTCTAATCAGCTAGCTAGGTAGCTGACTTCCAAATTTCTTGGCACAGATGAGTGAATGTCTTCAGGACTGAATCAGCTTGTTGAAATATTTCTAATTTGTATTCCATCAGTTCCCAGATCCCTATTCTTTACCAATGCATTAAGCATACCTCGAAAATTTACCTTCAGTACCATTGATTCTTGAACATATCTACCTCTTGAAATTGTTGAACATGGACCATTTTCTTTTTTTTTTCTTACTGTACATGACTGGGTATTATTTCCATCTTCTTTTGAAGCTTTCTGCATCAGTCAATATTTTGCCCATCAAAATTTCAATATTTGATTTTTCCCTTCAGTTCTTTCAGCTTGACAAATGCTGGGCATGTTCTTGCGTTTTGGTGTTCTAACTCCAAGTCTTTGCACATTTCTTTTTAATTACTTGACTTTGTCTTCCTGAGCTATCCTTTCTGTTCAGGTCTTTTACTCTCTCATTTCTTCCATTTGCTTCAGCATCTTTATGCTGGAGAGCAAGTTTCAGAGTTACTTTTGACATCTATTTTGGTCTTTTTCTCTTTTCTTGTCTTCTTAATGATCCTTTGCTTTGTTTCTGTATGATAGCGGTATAAATGGATCTTCCTTGTAGGATGTTAATATTATCCTATCACAGATAGCATTATACTTCAAGATAGATCTTGAAATGTTCTCTTTGAGGATGACTGTGACTCCATTCCTCTTCAATATGTCATTCCTGGCACAGTAAACCAAATTTACAATGACCAACATCAATTCACTTCAGCTCATTAATGCCTAGTATAAGGACCTTTATGCGTTCCAATTCTTTTTTGACAACTTACAATTTTTCTATATTCATACTTCATACATTCCATGCTTTGCTTATTAACAGATGTATACAGCTGTTTCTCCTCATTTTGAGTTGTGCCCCATCAGTGAGTTAAAGTCCTTAAAGCTTTTCTCCATTAGCACCATCACAGTCAAGTCTACTTTGAGGAGAAAGCTCTTACTTGGAGTGTCTTCCAAACTGAGAGACTCATCTTCTGGCACTATATCTGATATTATTTTGGTGATATCTATAGTTTTCAAATTCAATATTCTGTTTACAGTGTTCTACTGTTATTCATTAGGTTTTCAGTGGTTGTGATAGTTAAGGTCTATGTAAACTTGATTAAGTCAGAATTACTAGTTGTTTGCCAGCTGATAGTTAACTCTGTGATGATTGCCTATGCACAGGCATAGTTAGCTCTATTATGCTTTGCTATAAGCACACAATCAATTGGACAGATGTTTCCTTGGGGGTATGGGCTGCTCTTAAAATAATGGGTATGCAGGAAAAACTCACTTTCTTCCCCACTTGATCTGGATCTCACATCTGAGTCATCCTTCAAACCTTGAGTCTTTGAACTCAAGCGACCTGCTCTATTTTGTGTTTGTCTGCTGGACCTGCCCACTGAATGTGACTGGAAAAACAGATGCCCACTGGGGGCCATGCACAATTGTTCCTGTCACCCTCGTTCATGTGCTCCATGTGGCCAGTTCTGTAGCACTCTGCCCAGGCCTCAGTCATCCATCACCCTGCTGCCAGCTCTGTTCCAGCACTGAGGTCCAGCTCTGTGAGCTGACATAGGATTCCTTTCTCCTGTGTCCATCCATGGATCTTGGTTTGCCTGGCCTGCAGTTGGGAATCTTCTATTTCTACAACTGTGAGCCATTTCCTTCATGTAAACTTCTCTTTATATATCTATATCTATCTCTTATTAAGGTGTGCCAGACCAAAGCCATGGTATTTTCAACAACTTCATATGCATGGGAAAGCTGGACAGTGACTAAGGAAGACCATAGAAGAATTGATGCTTTTGAGTTACGGTGTTGGAGGAGAACATTGAAAGTGCCATGGGCTGCCAGAAGAACCAACAGATCTGTTTTGGAAGAAGCGCAGCCAGAGTGCTCCTTGGAGGCCAAGATGGACAAACTTCATCTCTCATACTTTGGACATATTGTTAGGAGGGACCGGTTGCTAGAGAAGGAGATCATGTTTGGTAAGGTGGAAGGTCAGAGAAAAAGATGAAGATCCCCAATGAGATGGATTGGCCAAGTAGCAGCATTGATGGACTCAAGAGTGGCAACAGTAGTAAGGTTGGCCCAGGATCAGGCAGTGTTTCATCTGCTGTGCATAAGGTCACTATTAGTCAGTACCAACTCAATGGCACCTAACAAGAACAACACATCTGTCTTACATTATAAATGGGAGCTCTGTCAGCGTAGTGGTTATGAGGTGGGCTGCTAATATTACAACTAGCAGTTGGAAACTAGCAGCTGTTCTGTGGGAGAAAGATGAGGCTTAGTGCTCCTGTAAAGACGTATAACCTAGAAAACCTTATATAGGGTTGCTATTAATCAGACTAGTTTTGCTTCTCTAGAGAACCCAGCCTAATACAGCGCTAAACATTCAGAAACTAGTCCTCCTCTCCTTCTTCCTAGTCTGTCTTAGTCTGAAAGCTCAGTTGAAATCTGTCCACGATAGATAACCCTGCTGGCATTTAAAGTATCAGTGGCATAGCTTCAAGCATCACAGTAACATGCCAGCCACCACAGTAAGATAAACAGGCAAACAAGTTGTACCTTCGTTTCCATACTACAGGACAAAGTAATTAACTGATGTCAATTCAAAAAAGTAACTAAAATCATACGGCAGCACTTATTAAAATGACCACCTAGATAATATGCTGATCCTGTCTTTTTGAAGATATTCATCTCTATAAATACACACATCACTAGCTTTAAATTCTGTGGGAGCAGAAAGCCTCCTGCTTAGCTTCAACCAATGAGAAAGGTTGTTAGTGTTCCTGATGGAAGAGTCTGTACTCAAATGTTTGATCATGGTCACTGTCATTCTTCGGGCAATGTGATTCAGCAAACAGCTTAACTGATATTGATTTTACTAAAGAGAAAAACTTCTCCATATAGCAATCCTGAATCATCTGTTGACAGGGTGACTGTTAGTTATGATCTGTACCCATTACATTTAACTCTGCTCAAATAGCAATATATGTGCAGCAACTGAATCCTATCAGTCAAAGAATTAGGTAGAATATCTTTAATGTAACAGAGTCTCTTTAGTTAGAGAAAAAATGTGAAAATTGGCTGTCTGTGTACTGCACTGTATCTTCTGGTCACAAGGAAGTATCTTTGGTGGGGATTTGAAGCCAAGTATGCAGAATGGCAGATTGTTCTGCCAACTACCACTGGGTATTACGTGTGCCATTGTAGCCCAAAGACCAAGGAACAATAAGTAGGCACTCTTCAGCCCAATCAGATAGAATTAGCAAGAAATGAAAATGTTTATGGTGCTCTATCTCCATGGTTCAGTGTACTGGGAAAGATCTTTTAGAAGGCATATTTGCCAGAGAGGATTCTTATATCTATCTATCTATCTATCTATCTATCTATCTATCTATCTATCTATCTATCTATCTATCTATCTAGATATAGTTTTTTTTTCCCCCACCAATGTTCTGAGTTAGAAAATATAGTAACATCTTCTTATTTCTAATTGTTGTTGTTAATTGCTGTCAAGTCAGCTCCAACTCAGAGCCACCCTATATATAGCTTTTAAGGACAGGCAGCTGAGTTTGAACTGCTAACCTGTGGTTAAAATCACCTTGCAGTCCAATGCTTATTCTACAGTGCCACACCAGGATTCCAAATAGTCTTTCTAATAAATGTGATCCTGGATCATGTATATAATCCTCATTCACAAGAGTTGAAAAATGTTGTTGTTGTTCTTGTGTGCCTTATGAGTCAATTTCAATGCATAGGACAGAGTATGACTGTCTGAAAGGACTGTCTAGGTTTTAATCTTTATGGGAACAAATTGACAAGTCTTTTCTCCCACAGAGAAGCTGGTGGATTCAAAGCAATGACCTCTGGTTAGAAGTGAAGTATTTAATGGTTGTATCACCAGAGCTCCTCGAAAGATCCGTTAGTGTGTATTACAATCAAAGGAGTTCGGGTGTGGATGCTGCAGATGAATGCTCTGGACTTAAAGGTCAATTTGAACTGTAAGGTGGGTGATTCAAGCTTACCAGCTGCTCCTTGGAAACCTGATACAGGGTTGCTATGAGTCAGAACTGACTTGAAAGGAATTAATAACAGCAACAGCCAGAATAAAAGGCTCTCTGTGCCAGGCCTCGTAAAATGATTAACTTTGGTGATTTCAGCAACTTAAATATGTTTATTTCCACTTTACAGATATAAAAACTGAGGCTCCGATTCATTACTTGTCCAAATGATGTCAGAATTGGGCTTTGAGTACAGTGGACATAGTTAAAAAGGTCACACCACATTTGTTTTGTCCTATTGGCAGTCTTCTACTTCTCTAGTCATTATACGATCTTTGACTGAATATTGTACATCTAAGCTCTATGGCAAAGTAACTGACTTTGTATAGTAGTTATAATTTATGAATTTGATATTGTTGTGAGGTGTGCCATCAAGCTGCTTCTGACTTGTAGCAATCCTATGCACTGCCCCCTCTTGCACCATCTCACAAACGTTGTCACACTTGAGCTCATTGCTGCTGCCACTGTGCCAACGTCTTCCTCATTTTCACTAACCCTCCACTTATCCAACATGATGTCCTTCTCCAGGGACTCGTCCCTTCTGGGAAAATGTCTGAAGCATGAGAAAGGAAGTCTCTCCATCCTGTCTTCTAAGGAGCATTCAGGCTGCAGTTCTTCCACCACACATTCTTTTATTCTTTTGGCAGTCCATGGTGCTTTTATTCTTCTTCTCCAACACCATGTCTCAAATGCATCAATTCTTCTATAATGGTCTAAAATACTCATTGTCCAACTTTCACGTGTATATGAGGCTACTGGAAACACTATGAATTGGGTCAGGGGCACCTTAGTCCTCATAATGACATCTTTGATTTGACTGTTGCTTTTATGAGTCTTGATCATGGATCCAAGCAAAATGAAATCGTTAACAACTTCAATATTTTCTCTATTTAATGATGGTACTTAGTGGTCAAGTAGGGAGGATTTTGAGGTGCACTGAAGTCCAACCCATATTGAATTTGAGTTCAGTAGTCTTTGATCTTCACCAGGTTGTATCATCTGCATATTTCAGGTTATAAATTGCACTTCCTCCAATACTGATGCTACAGTTTTCTTTAAATAATTCAATTTCTCAGATTATTTGCTCAGCATACAGATGAAAGACTATAGCTATGCCACACACATTTCCTGACTTTAAAACCTTTCTGTTTCCCCTAGTGTGGCTGAATGACAGGCTCTTGGGCTGTGTGGTGGTTATATGCTGTGCAGTCTGTTCTAACTCATAGCGACACTGTACAGGGTTTCTGAGGCTGTACATCTTTACGGGAGCAGAAAGCCTCATCTTTCTCCCGTGGAACAGCTGGTAGTTTCGAACTGGTGACCTTGCAGTTTGCAGCCTGATTTGTAACCACTACACCACCAGAGCTCCTTTGGTTTATGTACAGATTCCTTATTAGCACAATGACGTATTATGGAGTACCCATTCCTTGCACTAGTATCTGTAGCTTGTCATGGTCCACATAGTTGAAAGCCTTTGTATAGTCAATAAAACACAGGTAAACATCTTTCTGGTATTCACTGCTTTTGTCAAGATCCATCTGATGTCAATACTGATATCCCTCACTTCACGACCTTTTTTGAATTTGGCTTGAACCTCTGCCAGTTCACTGTCAATGTACTGTTACACCTATTTTTAAATTGTCTTCTGCAATCTTTTACTTGTATATGATATTAATGATATAGTCCAATGATTTCTACGTTCTGTTGGGCCATCTCTTTTGGAATGGGCCCAAATACAGATCTCTTCCAATCAGTTGGCCAGGTAGATGCCTTAACAAATTTCTTGGCATGGATGAGTGAGTTCCTTCAGTGCTGCATCAGTTTGTTGAAATATTTCAATTTGTATTCTATCAATTCCAAGAGCCTTGTTCTTTGCTACTACCTTCAGTGCACCTTGGATTTCTTCCTTTAGTACCATTGACTCTTGATCAAATGTTACCTCTTGGAATGGATGTTGTTGTTGTTAAGTGCCGTCGAGTCGGTTCCGACCCATAGTGACCCTGTACAGGGTTTCCGGGGGTGTAAATCTTTATGGAAGTAGAAAACCTCATCTTTCTCCCGCGGAGTGGCTGGTAATTTTGAACCGCTGACCTTAAGGTTCACAGCCCGATTCGTAACCACTACGCTACCAGAGCTCCTTCTTGGAATGGATGGACATCATTAATTTCTTTTTAGCACACGGCTGTGTGTATTCCTTCTATCTTCTTTTGATGTTTCTGCATCATTCAATATTTTGCACAGAGAATCCTTCAACATGGCAAGCTGATGCTAATTTTTTTCCTTCAGTTCTTTCAGCTTCAGAAATACTGAGTATGTTCTTTCCTTTTGACTTTCTAACTCCAGGTGTTTGCACATTTCATTATAATATTTGAATCTGTCCTCTCGAGCTGCCCTTTGAAATTTTATATTCAACTATTTTACCTCCTCATTTCTTCCATTTGCTTTAGGATCTCTATGCTGCATGCAAATTTCAGAGTCTCTTCTAACATATATTTTGGTGTTTTCTTCTTTCTTGTCTTCTTAATGATCTTACACTGTATTTTTCTATGATGTTCTTGATGTTATTCCACAACTCTCTGGTGTTGGGCCATTAATATCTAGTGCACCAAATCTGTTCTTGAGACAATCTGTAAATTCAGGTGGGATATGTTCAAGGTAATATTTTTACTCTCTTGAAGTTATTTTAATTTTCTTCAGCTACAACCTGAACTTGCTGGTGAGCAACTGATGGTCTGTCCATATTTTGGCTGATGATATTAAGCACTTCAACCATGTCTTCCCACAGATGTAGTCAACTTCATTTCTGTGTATTACAACAGGTGAGTTCCACGAGGACAGTCATCTTTTATGTTTTTAAAAAAGTATTTGCAATGAATAAGTCATTATTATTGACAAATTATATCCCAGAATATACAGAATTATGTCTACCACCAAGGCCATCTTTTACATATGATCTTTCACCTTCGTTTCCAAATTTTTCATTCCAATCTGTAGTAATTATCAATGCATCTTGATCTTTGTTTTTTCTGGATCAGTGCATTTCAGACTGTAGAATTTGGTAGAATTCTATAATTTAATCATCAATGAGTTTTGTGTTTGAAGTGTAAAAATGAATAATAGTGATATAAACTGGTCTTCCTTGTAAACATATGAATATTATCCTATCACAGTCAGTACTGTACTTCAAGATAGACCTAGAAATGTTCTTTTTGATGATGAATGCAATCCCATTTTCAATGTGTCATTATGGGCAGAGCTAATCATATGACTGTCAGATTCAAAATGGCTAACACCAGTTCATTTCCCAGGCCATGGTATTTTAATAACCTCATATGCATGTGAAAGTTGGACAGTGAATAGGGAAGATCATAGACGAACTGATACTTTTGAGTTATGGGGTTAGAGGAGATATTTAAAGTACCATGGGCTGCCAAAAGAACCAACAGATCTGTGTTGCAAGAAGTGCAGCCAGAGTGCTCCTTGGAGGCCAGGATGGTCAAACTTCGTCTCTCATACTTCAGACATAATGTCAGGAGGGACCAGTCGTTGGAGAAGGATATCATGTTTGGTAAGGTGGAGGGTCAGAGAAAAAGAGGAAGACCCCCAGCGAGATGGATTGGCAAAGTGGCAACATCAATGGGCTCAAGCATGGCAACAATTGTGAGGTTGTCCCAGGATCATGCAGTGTTTCATTCTGCTGTGCATAAGGTCACTATGAGTTGGTACCGACTCAATAGCACATAACAACAACAACAACAACAAGGCTCACTAATGCCTACAATATTGATCTTTATGAGTTCTAGTTCATTGCAGCATTTTTGCTATCTGATAGTATTCCACTGCTATCCATATGGTTTTCAGTGGCTAAACCTTCAGAAGTAGTCCACCTCTCCTTCTCACTAGCCTGTGTTAGTCTGGAAGCTCAGCTGAACAATGTCCATCATGGGTGAACCTGCTGGTATTTAAAATCCCAGTAACATAGCTTCCAGCACCACAGCAACATGGACAGCACCACAGCATGACAGATGAGTAGTGAATTTATAGAAGGAAGATAGGATTTAAATGCAAATAACATTTGCAAGCTTTAAAGTTTATAAGAAAGAAGATATCTACAGTAAGAGCAGTATTTTTATTGGGTAATTTCTATACAAAAAAAACCCAGTTGTTTCTGAAATCACTGTGTGTATCCATTTTTGATCAGCGTGCCATGGCTTTGTAGGATAAACTCAGCACTATGAATGACAAGGTCAGTGGTTGGAGCCCACCACTCACGACAAGAAACATTCAGGTTTCTGCTCCTACAAAGAATTATAGCCTAGAAAATCCTGTACAGGGCCACTGTGTTTCAGGGGGAATCTGAGTGCTTCTAGAAGCCAATTCTTATTTTAGACAAATGATTTCTAATTGCAAATATATCTTGTTATGACAGACTTTCTTAAGTTTCCCCGATGATTGCCTTCTCACATGACCCCTGAAAACCATCATGTTTGAAATCTCTGGCTCACAATCAAACGTATTAGTTAAAATTAATAATTCCATTTTGTTCTTTAATCTACATCAATTTTCCTTTATTTAAAGTTAAAAGAAAATAATATTTAAGTAGCATAATTAGTTAATAAAACCTCAAATGCATGTTTTGATTATTTATGTCCCAACAGTCTTTCAATTGACTTGAAGTTGTACAATATCCAGAATTGATTGTATAATTGTGTAATTAAAATGGTCAATTTTTGGTTTGTTTTATAATCAGAGTATTTTCAATTGCATAAAGGTCTGAGAGTAAATGTGTATAAACACACATTTCTGTGGAATCCAAATTAAACATACTTATAGCTTCCATTAGCGTCCTGATGTGGTACCGTAGGTTCATGCACTGGCCTGCAAGTTCAGTTTGAATTGCAAGGTCAGCAGTTCAAGCTCACCATCTGCTCCTTGGAAACCAAACTGAATTGATGGCGTTCAACAACAAGAACAACAACAACAACAGTAGTTTCCATTAGGAGTCCTGGTGTGGCACTGTAAGATAAGCACTGGACGTGAAAGTCAGTTTGAACTACAAGGTCGGTGGTTCAAATTCAGCAGCCACTCCTCAGAAATGCCATACAGGGTCATTATGAGTTGGAAACAACTTGAGAACACTTAAAAACAACAACAGTTTCCATTGGGTAAGTTTAAATTGTTAGTGTGAAGGGTCTTCAAACAGTTTATGGGGAAAAAAAAAAAAAGGTATGAAAGGTAATGGAATTTTCCCGGAACTCTTTGCAGTCCCCTCATATTTGTTCTTTACTTGGACTTTAGGATGTCAGTGCTTCAAAAGAGCCCTATGATTAAGTAGATTCTCAGACATAAGGAGCAATTCAGAAGTAATCAGATTATTACTGGCATAAGAATCATATATGCCTTCATCTGATATGGTCCAATAGGAGCATGGTGGTTATATAGGATAAGCAGTAGACTGTGAACCACAAAGTCGGGCATTTGAGCCCACCAGCTATGGGCCAATATGAGACTTGCTGCTCCAACAAAACATTTAAAGCCTCAGAAAACCTATAGAGGGTCGATATGAGTTGAAACCAACTCTACAGCATTTAACAACAACATATGGTCCAATGGGAAATAGTGATTATGTTGTGATATGATCCACCTTCTGATTGATTTGGCTAAAATACATAACTGAATCATGTAGTTGTATCATATGTTCTGATTTATGCAAAATGTTGGCATATCTTCTATAACTTTGAAGATCCCCTTCATAAAATCATATTACTTACTTTTATAGACATGCACATAAGAGCAGACAAAGTGTGTTCTACATCCATGTTATCATCCCTGGAAAGTTTTCCTATAAATGCAACTGTCTATGAACGCACCTAGAGTTCAAAAATGTTTCCATCATATTATCTTTAAAGAGCTGTATGACATTCAGAACCTAACAAGTTGAGAGAACGAGAGGAAAAGAAGATTGAATTTAAGACAACAATAGAAATGAATGAAATTTGTTGTGAACTTTCTTTCAACAATGTTACTGGAAACTTCTTTTTCTAATAATAACCAAAGAAATGAAGGAAAGAAAAGGGAGGGGGGTACACTCTTAAAGAACACTGCTTTAATCTTAATGGTAAGACCACAAAGCATGCAATTATAAATGTATAAAAAGTCAGGAAGTGAAAAAGCCAAAATAATGAGAGATTCTTGTAATACATAGTGTCACAAAGTTACAGTTCTGTCAGAAGTTTGGTCTCAAGAGGTATCTTAGAAAGGAGAAAAAAGCCCAGGGAAATAATAACTAGAACTTGGCAAAGAAAGCTCGTTTATGAGAAGTGCCTGCAGGGCAGAAATAATTGGAAGCAGAGGCGTCTGTTGCCCTGACAGGTGCCCCTTGGTTCCACCAGGAGTGGACTCTCTATAAGATCAAAACATAATATAATAAAAAAATCATCTGGGGATGATTTCAATATTGGATTTGAACAAACAGAGTGGAATGTGATAATAGATATTAACTTAAGTAGACATCCAAACCATGTCCATCTTGGAGTGAGGTGACAGTTATTAGGCAGGTTCAAGCCTGAAGGACCCAGGGGAGATAGTCTCCAATGACTAGTACAATTGTTTCTATGTCCCCACTCATTTCCTCAGAAACACTAGTGTTTAGCGAGAGAAAGCTTTCCTCTTGGTAGCAATGCAAACAGTGCTGGCCCTTTTGGAGTACAATTAATTTCCTGGAAGGTTCAACACTCATGAGAGGATGTTGGTGGAGAAGAATGTGTGACCACCCTTTCAACATTAATGCTGGCTTAGTTGCCAAGAAAAGTGCCAACATGTTGCTGAAAGGAAAGAAAAGTTTTAATTTTACTAAAACTATCTACTGTCAGAATATTTTCTAATTTTTTATGCTGGAGATCACATGATAGAATTTTGCAAGACCAATGACTGATTCATTGCAAATTCTGTTTTTAAACAGCATAATACACATAGACCTCACCAGATGGAATACACAGAAATCAAATTGACTACATCTGTGGGAAGAGATGAAGGAAAAGCTCCATATCATCAGCCAAAAATAGGCCATGGGCATGCTGTGGAACAGATCATCGATTATGCATATACTCATTCAGTCTGAAGGTGAAACAATTTAAATGAAGTCCATGAGAACTAAAATATGATCTTGAACACCTCCCACCTGACTTTAGAGACCATCTCAAGAAAACTTTGATGTATTAGTCACTAATGACTGAAGACCAGAAGAACTATGGGATGATATCAAGAACTTCATACAGGAAAGAAGCAAAAGGTCATTAAAAAGACAGGAAAGAAACAAAAGACCAAATATGATGTCACAAAAGAAACAAAACAAAACAAATATGATGTCACAAAAGACCCTGAAATTTGCCCTCCAGAGAAGAAATGCTAAAGCGAATGGAAGAAATGAGAAAGGAAAGGAGCTGAAGAGAAAAGTTCAAAGTGCAGTTCTAGAAGACAAAGTCAGTTATTATGTTGAAATGTGTAAAGTTCTGAAGTCAGAAAAACAAAAGGGAAGACATTCATTCAGCACTTTTCATGTTGAAAGCATTGAAGAAAACTTTGAAGTCCAGACGTGCAATGGACAAAATATGGACTCTTGGTGGGGCGCTAAAGGGTCAGCACTGGGCTTTGAACCCCAAGGTCAGCAGTTCAAACTCACTAGCTGCTCCTAGGAAAGGTCATTATGTATAGGTACAAGGTCATTATGAGTCAGAACAGACTCAACAGCACTGAGCAACAAATGGGCAAAAATTGAATGATGCAGAAAGCATGAAAAGAAGATGGAAGGAATACACAGAGCTACTGTACCAAACAGAAATGGCTGAATATCAACTATTTCAAGAAGTAGTATCTGATCAAAAATCTATGGTACTGAAGTAACATGTTCAGCAGCACTCAATGGAATGCGGAAATCATCAGACAACATCATTAATATCACAAGCAAGTAAAATTCTCCTGAAAATAATTTTAAAATGGCTACAGCAGTACATTGACAGAGAACATACAGAAATTTGAACCAGATTAAGAAGAGAATGTGCCACGCAGTATATCACTACTGACATTATATGGATCTTGGCTGAAAACAGAGAATTACCAGAGAGATGTTTACTCGTGTTTTATTGACTATGCAAAAGCTTCTGTGTGTATCATGACAAGGTACCGATAACATTGGCAACAAAGGTATTCCTAAAGATTTAAATGTGTTCATGAGGAACCTATACATAGATCAAGAGGCAGTTGTTAAAACAGAAAAAGGGGATACCTGAATGGGTTAAAATCAGGAAGCATGTGCATCAGGGTTGTATTCTTTCACCATATTTATTCAATCTGTATGCTGAGCAAATAATCTTAGAAGCTGGAATACTGAAGAAAAACATGGTATCAGGATTGGCACAAGACTCACTAACAACCTGTGGTATGCCCATGATAAAACATTGCTTGCTGAAATTGAAGACTACTTAAAATACTTACTGATGAAGATCAAAGACCACACCATTCAGTATGGGTTGTAACTCAATGTAAAGAAAACAAAACCCCTCACAACTAAGCCAACAAATAGCATCCTGATAAATGGAGATAAGACTGAAGGCGTCAAAGACTTCATTTTGCTTTAATCCACACTCAATATTCATGCAAAAAGCAGACATGGAATCAAATGGAATACTGAATTAGGCAACTGTCGTGCACAAGATGTCTTTAAAGTGTTCAAGAGCAAAGGTATCAGTTCCAGATGTCCTCACTCTTATTTACTCTGGGTACATTCTTCTCTACTGATGGTTTATTGGCTATGCATATAGCTCCAGGTCTATCAACAGATCTTTGAGTGTTTAACTTGAGGAACCACAACTTTCTGTAAGCCTCCCTCCCTTTCCCTCATCATTGTACAGGAAAAAAAGGATAGTATCAGGAAATCAAAGAGCCCTAGTAATATAGAATTAGCAAATCTGCTGCACAAGACCTTTTTAAAGTGTTGAAAAGCAAAGTTGTCAGCTTGAGGACTAAATTGCACCTGACCCAAGCCATGGTATTTTCAATAACCTCATATGCATGTGAAAGCTGGACAGTAAATAAGGAAGACTGTAGAAGAATTCATGCATTTGAGTTATGGGGTTGGAGGAGAATATTGAAAGTGACATGGGCTGCCAAAAGAACCAATAGATTCATTATGGAAGAAGTGCAGCCAGAGTGCTCCTTGGAGGCCAAGATGGCCAAACTTCATCTGTCATATTTCAGACATATTGTCAGGAGGGACCAGTTATTGGAGAAGGATATCATGTTTGGTAAGGTGGAGGGTCAGAGAAAAAGGGGAAGAACCCCAAGGAGATGGGTTGACCAAGTGGTAGCATGGATGGACTCAAGCATGGCATCAGTAGTGAGGTTCATCCAGGATCAGGCAGTATTTCGTTCTGCTGTGCATAAGGTCACTATGGGTCGGTACCAACTCAATGGCACCGAACAACAACAGTAATATAATGGGTAATGAGTTGGACTGTTAACTATAATAAATTCAAATCTACCATCTGTTTCACTGAAGAAAGCTGAAGCTTTTGACTCCTGTAAAGATTTATAGCCTCAGAAACCCTATACAGGCTTTCTAGGAGTTAGAACAGATTCCACAGCACATAACCACCACCACCATTAGGAAATCAGAAGAGCTACATTCTTTCTCTGATTTTCCTAGAGCTGTGTAGCCTTGCACAAGCACTTATCCATTCTTTTATTTCAGCTTCCTCAGTATATAATAAAGAGACTGGATTGAGAAACTCTCAAGTTCTTGTCAAGCTGAACATTGATCTGTGCCTTTGCTTGTCTTTTCTTGCTTCCTCCAGATATACTCATCATATTGCTAGCTTCCTTGTTTAGGAGGTGAACAGAGTAAATGATTTCATCACTTCCTCAGGTATCCATACATGCTTGACTTAAAGCCTGAAGTAGCCTGAAATGAATGTAAGCCACCATGTTTATTTCAGCTCTGACAGACCATTCATTTGAAACTCTGCTTTAAGAAATTTATCTTACTCTTCTGGGCTATGTTGCTTTCTCTATATTTTTCTTTAATCTGTATCCATTTTCCCTCTATCTAAATTTAAAACACAATAATATTTAAGTAATATAAGCAGTGAACAAAGCTTCAGATCAAAGCTTTCGTTAGTAATGCCTCAGTCTTTTCATTAACTTCCCACAGATACACTCATCATTCCCTTCTTAACATTTCTTTGTGCCTCAAATGTTAACTTCATTTTGAGTTTGTCTCTGCCCTCCCTATATGAAGTTACACATGTTCTCACTTCTGCGCAACATTTCTCTGGAGGAAGAAAGAATAGCATGTGTAAATAGTATGTGCAAGAAGGGAGGGACTCTTGGCCAATAGTAGAAAGTGGTAGAAGGCCAGATTGAATGTTAGATGACTTAGGTGTTACATGCACTTAGGCTGTTCTTCAGAATGGCTGTGAGCAGAGGTGTCTATGAGTTGTTGTTAAGTGCCACCAAATTGGTTTCAACTCAATAGCAACCCTGTATCAGGGTTCCAGGACTTCCGGTGTGGTGTTGCAGGATCAGCACTGGACTGTGAACCACAAGGTCAGCAGTTCATACCCACCAGCTGCTCCTCAGAAACCCTAAACATGGTCATTATGAGTTGGAGCCAATTGGATAACACTTAACAACAACGTAGGGTTTCCAATGAGCAGTTAATGAATTTGAAATGCTGACCTTGTGGTTAGTAGTTCAGGGTTTATCAGACAGTGTCACACCAGGACACATGTGTGAGTGGTGGTGGTGTGGTAGGGACTGTGGAGTCAATTCTGACTCATAGCCACACTGTACAGGGCTTCCAAAGCTGTAAATCTATAGGAGAGCAGAAAGCTTCAACTGTCTCCTGTGGAACAGCTGGTAATTTTGACCTGCTGACCTTGAATTTAGGAGCCCGACTCATAAGCACTGCACTACCAGAGCTCTTTACTCTCTGAGTAGATCACTCTAAAAATATATGAAAGTGTAAGTTATACATATTCAGCTACTGAAGGAGTGAAAGAAAGAGAGACGGGAGAAGGTAAAGAGCTATAACGTGAGAAATGAATGAAAGGAGGAAGAAAAAAGATGTGTCAGAGCGGAAAAGACAAAAAAAAAAAACAAAAAAAAAACTAAAACTAAAGTTTGGTCATTCACCTGTAATTAAGAACAAGGCAATCCCTGTATTTCTACATAAATGACATGCATGATATTTGTTTGTTCAATTCACCCTTTCCCACAAGAAATTTTCATAATTACTACTATGCGACGTTAAAAATGTTGCTGTAAAAAATTTAAAATGATGTGCTTACAAAACTATCTTTGGGGAGGGTACGGTAGGCAAAATTTTATAACCCACACAGTATTTGTGCACAAATATAATTTGTATTAGCAAAATTAAAAAGAACCGGAGCAATGCATTTAGATTACTTGCTCTACATCACAACAGAGAATAAGCCCTTTACAGAACCAAAATAGCCATGTTAACCAACTGGGTTTCACCTTCAAGACGTCACCATGTCAGTGATCTTAACAAAATTTACTCATGAGAAATTAACAACTAATAATACTGATGGCTAATATCTGTATATCTACTATAAGCTAAGGCATTCGCATGGGGCTCATTTAGGGCATTTTTTTTTCACTTTTCATTTAGGAGTCCTGGTGTGGCACTATAGGATAAATACTGGACTGCTAATGACAAAGTTGATGGTTCAAAACTACCAGTCTCACTTAGGAAGCCTTATACAGGGTCTCTATGAGCTGGGACCAACTCAATGGCACTGAAGTAAGGAGACCTAGTGGCACAACAGTTAAGCATACTGTTGCTAAACCAAAGGTTCATGGTTCAAACACACCCAGTAACTTTTCAGTAGAAAACCTGGGGATCTTTCTCTGTAAATGCTAGTAAACAAAATGAAACCCACTGCCACAGAGTCAATTCTAATCCATAGAGAACCAATAAAGGATTTCTGAAACAGTAAACTTTTACCGAAGCAGCCTCATCCCTCTCCCACAGATCAGGTAGTGAGCTTGATCCTCTGAGCATTCAATTAGCAGCCCCATGCCTAAGCCATGGAACTATCTGGACTCCTTCTTGTCAATACTGTTCTTACTGTTGAATTAAGTGTCCTCAAGTCAGTTCTGACTCATAGCAAGCCTGTATAGGGTTTCCAAGGAGCGACTGGTAAGCCTGAACTACTGATCCTGAGGTTCAAACAGACCTTGCAGTCCAGCACATTAACCTACATCTCCACAACAGGAATCCTCTGTAAACACTGTTGTTGTTGTTGTTATTAGGTGCCATCAAGTCGACACCGACCCATAGCCACTTCATGCACATCAGAATGAAACACTGCCCTATCCTGGGCCAACCTCACTACTGTTACTTGAGTCCATCGATGCTGTCACTTGGCCAATCCATCTCGTTGGAGGTCTTCCTCTTTTTCTCTGACCCTCCACCTTACCAAACATGTTATCCTTCTCCAGTGACTGGTCCCTCCTGACAGTATGTCCGAAGTATGAGAGACCAAGTTTGGCCATCTTGGCTTCCAAGGAGCACTCTGGCTGCACTTCTTCCAAAACAGATCTATTGGTTCTTTTGGCAGCCCATGTTGTTGTTGCTAAGTGCCGTGGAGTCGGTTCCAACTCACAGCAACCCTGTGCAGGGTTTCTGAGGCTGTAAATCCTGATGGGATCAGAAAGCCTCATCTTTCTCCCACGGAGCAGCTGGTAATTTCGAACTGCTGACCTTAAGGGTCACAGCCCAGTTTGTAACCACTATGCTATCAGCGTTCCTTTTGGTAGTGTATATTCTCCTCAAACACCGTAACTCAAAGGCATCAATTATTCTACAGTATTCCTTCTTCACTGTCAAGCTTTCGCATGCATATGAGGTTACTGAAAACACCATGGCTTGGGTCAGGCGCACCTTAGTCCTCAAGCTGACATCTTTGCTCTTCAACACTTTAAAAAGGTCTTGTGCAGCAAATTTGCCTAATGCAATACACTGTCTGATCTCTTGACTGCTGCTTCCGTGAATGCTGATAGTTCATCCAAGAAGAAAGAAGTCTTTGACAACTTCAATCTTTTCTCCATTGATAAGAATGCTGTTTATTGGTCCAGAGGTGAGGATTTTTGTTTTCTTTACATTGAGATGTAATCCATATTGAAGGCTGTGCTCTTTGATCATCATCAGTAAATGTTTTAAGTCCTCTTTATTTTCAGCAAGCAAGGTTGTATCATCTGCATATTGCATGTTGTTAATGAGTCTTCCTCCAATCCTGATGCCACGTTTTTCTTCATAGAACCCAGTTTCTCAGATTACTTGTTCAGCATATAGGTTGAATACGAATGATGAAAGAATACATCCTTCTTAATTTTAAAACATTCAGTGTTCCCATGTTCTGTTTGAACAACTGCCACTTGGTCCAGGTACAGATTCCTCATGTGCACAATTAAGTGTTCTGGAATACTCAGTAGAGCTTAGAAAATGTAATGTAGCAATTGCACTGTGTCACATGGGGTTGCTATGAATTGAAATTAATTCAATGTTACCCAACAACAACAACAAGGACTATAATAGTCAATATTATTACTTAATTTCTATATACACTATATAGAAATTCTCTATACACTCCTATAAAGAAAGTCAAGCTTTGAAGAGTGACAGATTGATTAGCGATAAATAACTGGAAAATTTCAGAGCCAATATCTGTAGTCCAGGTTGTCTGATTGCTAAGACCACACTATTAATATTTACAACATGTTGGTACTTAACACACATAGGCCTCCAAATTTAATAGCATATAAGATTCTTCCTCACAGAAGCAGACAGTGAGATCCAGTAAAGCTAAGTGACGTGTCCCTAGGTTACAGAATCAGTGGCTCTAAAGCACTGAAAACACTGCAAACGCATGTGTGCAGAAACTGAGCAAGTTGAATGAGGGCAAAGTATCAATTATATTCACTCAAGGTCTCTTTTTTAACCTCTATTATTTGAAATGACTAGTCTCTTGCTGTTTTGTGTACACAGTCTATGAAATGTTGTTGCTAAATATAGAACTGTGATGAGAGGAATATTCCATCTAAAGTCAGGAAGATGAACCAGATGACCTTTCATATTCTTTCAAGACAGCCAAATGATCTTTATATTTCACCATACTTATTGAATAATTCCAAGTAAAAGTTCATGACCATTTATTCTTATTTTTGTATTGATGGAATCAGTCATTTTGTTATTTCTCGTGCTTTTGAATGCTATAAACTTTTATGTGATAAAAACTGTCAGTAAGAAGAAGAAATTGGAAGAAAAGCTGTAGTGGCAATCATTACCATTCATTTTTAAAAGCATAAGGAACTACTGTGACATTCTTAATTGTGTCTGTCTAACACCTGTAAAACGTTTCAGGTTGAATCCACATTTGAATTCTTTGGGCTCAGGTGTAGCTAAATCTGGAAATTTTATAAATAGAAGATTGGCTATATTAAAATGATATTTTAGACCCAATCAGTTCATTTAATAAGCATAATTTCTTCTTTACCTAATCTTTTTCAATCATTAACACTTCATATAAATTGAAATCAGAACATTTTTCTTCCTAAAATGAATATCATGAAACATCAATTATTTGTACTATTTGTACTCTACTCTTTAATCTTTGCATATCCATAAACATTATTGTTGTTATAGACAACATTCATTTAGCTCCTAGGCTCAGATCAGCTCAACTGTGACACCCTTCTGAAAGATTTTCTCTAATACCTCCAAAACATTCTAATCCCTGCTCTGGCAGACTGATTATAAATATACCCCTGATTCGTTATCTCTTTCTATATCCATGCCCTTTGCAATCTAACTATACAGCTCTTCCCATCACCATCAGTATGTTTATTTCGCCTTGATCTAGGTTGGATGTGTGAACTGCTTTGGCAAATACAATGCATCTGACATGAACTTGTGTTATTTGGAAAGCCCTGCACTTTTCCTTATTCTCTTGATACCCCGCCATCTCTGTGAGAACATGTTTAGGATATGCTGCTGGATAATGAAAGACATAAGGCTTGGTGAGCACAGTTGTGCTTGGTGACTGCCAGCGAACTGCCAGATATGAGTGAGGCACATCTTAGAACACCCAGTGCCCAGTTCACCTGCCAGTTGAGCACAGATGTGTGAATGAGCCCAGCCAAGATCAGTCAAGCCTGCTCAGAACAGCAGAACCATCCAGCTGACCCATAGATGCAAAAGTAACAATACAGGCTTATTAGTTTAAACCTCTGAGTTTTAGGTGTGGCTTCTTATGCAGTAATAGATGATAAACCTTCCTTTGTTGTTGCTAAACACTTATGCCTCTTCCCATACAATAATTAACACTGCTTGCATACTGTTTTACTCTCTAATCATTTCAGCCCTGCACATCTTGATTTCTTAAGTAGATTTACCACCATACAAGAACAAGTGCTCAGTGTGTTTCTTTAACCATATATTTTTTTAAGTATATTTTTAAGACCTCTAATAGTGGTAGGCAAAGGGAAGAACACTAGAATAAGCATCAGCTAGCTGAACTTCAAGTCTTGGTGCTTTCACTTGAATAAAGTTGGGTGAGTCCTTTAATGTCTCTGAACCTTCTAAATGTTAAACTCAGTGTTTGCTATTAGGCTATTAGAACAGCATCTGCACATTATCCATTTATTTAGTTCACGAAGCCAAAGAACATGCACTTTTATTTTCCATTTTCCATCATGGGTCCAGTTTTGAAAGCCTTAGTCACTCCAAACTCTCTTGGACGTCTCTATTGCTTTGTACTGAATTAGCATTCCACATTATCTTTCTCTCCAGCAACTCTTGCATTTGCCAATATGTTAAATAGTAGCAATATTCTAAAGAGCTGCTACCTGATTGGTTAGAAATGTAAATAATGTTGATATATCACTTACAGACTTAGTCAAAATGATACATTTAATGTTGCCTCATTTGCTTATGTATCTGGGAAATTTCACCCATTGTTCCTATTTAAAGGCTTAAAATAATCCTGAACTTTTATACAAAAAAAAACAAAGTTCTGGGAATGCATATGTACATATCCATATATTGACATTAAAATACTGATTTAATAGTAAGTAGAACACACCAGCTAATAACAGGCTAATAGGCAATGATTATACTCAGTTTTGAGGGAAATTTGCAGGTGTCACAAAGCTCATTACACATTTGGTTAGGCATATTTGATTATAACTATCTGCAAATTGCAAATGATCATACACATATAGATAGATCTAAATAGCAAATTGCAGATACAAATGATGTATTTCATAGCGAGTTATCAGTAAAGCTACATCATAAATCTCTTAGCAAGAAAAGTACTTGCATGCCCTTACATCAGCTATACAAAAGTTGTTTTTAAGCAAGTGTTTGGCTCTCATAATTCTGGAGCACTTGTTTTTTTGGCACATTGCACTTGGTTTAAAACCAGTCTAATTAGCTAGGGTTGGCAAAGTTTCCTTGGATTGAGTATGTGTTTGTGGTCATTTGGAATGGGTAAGGATTTACCATTCAGTCATAGCTCTTGTATTTATTCTTCAGGAAATTTGGAACTATAGATACACAAATGAGCTTATGAGATTCTTGGAAACCTATGAATAATATCTCACATAAACAATTATTAAACTTGTGTGATACCATCAGTTTAAACTTGCAGAGGCCAGATACTTATGAAAATTTTACTAATTTCTGAACACTCATAAGATTACTTTTCAAAGCTGGGTAGTCAGAGGCATTCTAGCATGCTCTACAATTTCATTTTATACTATGTAGGACTTAGGGATCAGGATTAGCCAACCAACTAGTTTAGATTGTGGTTTTAGTTGAACTGACTGACTGTAGGAATGTAGGACCTAGTTCTTCATTTTACAAAGGCTCAGATATTAATGAACTGTCTTTGAACTTGCAAAACTTCCTCACTTACATCCTACTAGATGTCTCTTATGGACTAGTCAGAAAGAAACAAAATATCTAATTACTCTGGCTCTAGGATTTTATATATGTGTTGTTGTTAAGTGCTGTCAAGTCACTTAACAACATAAGCTTAAATAGATTCAACCGCAAAATGTTTGGTTTAGGTATGATATGCCAAGCATTCCTTTGAACCTATTGATAGAAATAAGTTAAATAGACAGAGTCTTGTGCTTATGGAAGTTATATTCTAGTTTGAACTTAACAAATTTTAAATATAGGGAAACACTGATCTCCATCACTATCTGTATCAATCCCATATACTTTGGACAAGAAAAAAAAAATCTTCATTTTCTTTTCAACAATTATTAGAAAACCAATTTCTAATAGAAAACCAATTTCTAATGGCACTACCAATTAAGGTTCCCTTTTGTATTCTAATATTTTTTGTTGTTGCTATTTTTGTGGAAAAGTTAGGGGCAAATGAGAATAAATGACAATGCCATCTGTTTAAAAAATAGTTAGATGAATTTGCTTGTTTCATTTTAGTAACCTCTAACAGAAAAAGAAACCCTTAAGTGTTTCAAGTGCATATTAATACATCTATTCAATCAAACTGTTCTGTTTTGTTTACAAATATACAGAACTTGGCAATTTTACAATTAGCTTCTAATTAGGGGAAATAAGGTTGTGCTAAATGTAATTAGCATCCAACATTTTGCTACTAAAAATAAGTAAAATTCCCATCAAAATTGCAAGTCATTGACTAAAGCTATGATTTATGATCCGAGGCACAATTGGTTCGAAATATTACCATCTTTACTCAAATTGTGTCATCACAGTCAACTTACTTTGAGGAGGCAGCTCTTCCCCAGTCTCATTTTGAGTGCTTTCCAACTTTAAGGGTTGCACCTTTAATGTAAAGAAAACAAATTTCTCCCCACTGGATTAATACATAGGATCATTATAAATGGAGAAAAGATTGAAGTTGTCAAAGATTTCATTTTGCTTGGATATATTATCAACACTCATAGAAGTAGCACTCAGGAAATCAAATGATGTGCTCTCCTAGTCAAATCTGCTGCACTAGACCTCTTTAAAGTGTTCAAGAGCAAAGATGCCAGTTTGAGGATGAATTTGTGTCTGGCCCAAGCTACGGTACTTTCAACAGCGTTATTTGCAGGTCAGCAGTTCGAAACTACCCGCTGTTCCACAGGAGAAAGATGAGGCTTTCTGCTCCCGTAAAGATTTACAGCCTCAGAAACCCTGTACAGGGTCGCTATGAGTTGGAACTGACTCCATGGCAAAACAACAACAAAATATGCATGTGAAAGTTAGACAATGAATAAAGAAGACTGTAGAAGATTTGATGCATTTGAGTTATGGTGTAGGAGAAAAATATTAAAAGCACCATGAGAAAATTATATTATGGTATGGAGGATTAGGGAGAGATGGTGTGCAGATCTCTACCATTAATAACACAGAATACCTGATGAAAAAGTTTCAGCAAATGGTCCCACAGCTCTAAACTACATATGAAGGAATATTTATAAGTATTGAAGGCTTACTGCTAATAGGATTTGTGCAGAAGCAAGAAAAGTTGTCTTTTTTTCTGAATTGCAGGTGCCAGTGAGTTCTGACACAGCCATCTTGAGTGGGACAGAGCAGACACAAGAGCAAGAGAAAACCCATTACAGAGGTCTGACTGTTCATCAGAGATAAAGGTGTTAGGAATTTTTTCCCCATTATTTATCTTTCTCTATCTGTGCTTCTTCACTCTGGTGACTAGAGGGGCTGCCTGAGTGAGTGGACAACTCCCTCAATGCCAAAGGTTCTACTACACATGTGCTCAGATCTGCTCAGCAAAGACCACGAGGCACAGAATTAAAGAAGGGGGAGGAATCAACAGGAAAAGCTTAAAATGTAGGAGTCTTCCAAAATAGCTCTAGCCATCCCTAGGATGTTTATCACTAGAAGAAAGACCTGAGCACACTTGAGAAGAAGTAAGAAAGGAAACAAAATGAAAAAAAAAAAAAAAAAAAAAAAAAAAATCCAAAAACTAAATCATGAGTTACATCATAAGGAGTAATCATACATCCTGAAATTTCTCAAGTGTCCTTGAAGGCAAGAAGCTGAAAAAAGGGGCACTAACTCTTACACATATTTTGTACTTTTTTTTTGGCATGGTAATTACAGATTTTAGTGTCTAAAATGTTTTATTTTCTTTTTTTGGCCCCCTTTTTACCTTGGAAGGGGCTCTATTTCTCCCTACATCATCTAAGAAGAGACAGCAACTGTGGTCATATGGCCAAGCTACAATCACATCCTATAAAATCTCCCCATCTGCACAAGAGCCAATATCAGAGCAGCAGAGATAGCCAGCACTTGCTAAACTGAGTTGAGTAATAAGAGAAGTGAAAAGGGAAGCCCATCTCCAGATTATGTCTACCTGAAGGCAACTGGAAAGTTTAATAATAGAGCAACATACATTTATCTAATCAGTGGGAAGTCTAGGTCTACCTCCAGATCATTTGTTTAAAGTACTCTATCTTCTGGAGTTAGACCTAGACTTCCCACTGGAAGGAGGACAGGCGATGGAACTACCTGATATGGAATTCAGGAGAATGATATTGAAGTACATCCAAATGCTCCACAGAGGAATTGAGAAA
The DNA here is from genome assembly GCF_000296735.1 of Chrysochloris asiatica. Classification (NCBI taxonomy): domain Eukaryota; kingdom Metazoa; phylum Chordata; class Mammalia; order Afrosoricida; family Chrysochloridae; genus Chrysochloris; species Chrysochloris asiatica. The sequence continues at coordinate 2,414,829 of NW_006408639.1, read as the reverse complement.
AATAAGGACGTTGACAGGAATAAAAAAAAAAAAAAATAGAAATAGCATTATGAACAATTCAAAACCTACAAAAAGAGGTACAAATGATTAATACAAAAGTATTAGAAATGGACAGTAGTATGGAAGAGCAAATGAGTAGAAATGAAGAGATGGAAGCCAGAACCAGTGAGCTCTAAGACAAATATCTCAATACCACTAAGAAAGAAAAGCAAGCAGAAAAAAAGGATACAAAAATGTGGAGAAACTCTAAGATTCATGTGGGAAAACATGAAGAGGAATATCCTGAGTCCTGGAACACGAAGGATCACAGAGGACCAGAGAGGAGATAGTTGAAGAGATGCTGGAAGCAAATTTCCCTAACATCCTGAAAAACAAAAAGATAAGCATTCAAGAAGCTCAGGAAGGATAGACCCCAAAAAAGAAAATCACCAAGACATATCAATCAAGCTCTCCAAAATCACAGAGAAGGACAGAATCCTGAAAAAAGCTAGGGAAAAGAAAACTGTTACTTACAAAGGCAAGCAAATAACAATAAGTTCTGATCTCTCATGAGAAACCATGGAGCCAAGAAGGCAATGGGGAGACATATATAAAATCCTGAAAGAGAAATACTGCCAACCAAGAATGAACTACACAACAAAACTGTCAATCAAATATGATGGTATAGTCAAAACATTCCAGGATAAACAGAAGCTAAGGGACTTTGTCAAAGCCAACACAGCTCTTCAAAACCTCCTAAAGGAGTGTCTTTGGACTGAGGACCAACAAGAACAAACAACAACCAGAGATTGACAGATATGGCAACATCACCCAGAACTTAGTCGACAGATGGCACAGTCCAGAACAGAACAAGACTACAAGAATTAGTTAAAAAAAAAAAAAAAGGAATTAGTTCAGAGGATCTGGAAAGACAGTCTAGTATCAATAACATTACAATGTGAAAGTAGGTAAAAAGTGGAACAGAGATTCAGGTGGTGAGGAGGTCAGGTAGATTATAAGATAAAATAGACTGCTTTAAATGGAGTGGAACGTTTATAGAATATAGGGTAACTCCAAAGAAAATTAGTAGTTCACAATATATGAAGAAAATGAAAAATCAAGAAGAACAAGGAAACATTAAAACTATGAAGAAACTGACAAGAAACAGCACAAAAAACATGAACTCAGCACAGGAACGCATGTAGAACAATGAAACCAATGGCACCACAAAAACAAACATAATGACAGCAATTAATTCATACTTATCAATAAGTACACTGAATGTCAACATATTAATGCACCAGAAGAAACCAAGATCCTTCAATATGTTATCTGCAAAAGACACACCCTACACACAAAGACAAAAACAGATTAAAAGTTAAATGATGCAAAAAAAATATACCAAACTAATTGCAATAAAAAATGTGTAGGAGTGGTAATATTAATCTCTGATAAATAAAGAAACTTTCATTCAAAAATCAGCATAAGAGATAAAAAGGACATTATCTCACTATAAAAGGGTCAATTGAACAAGATGATGTAATCATAATAAATATCAACGCTACCAATGAAAGTGGCCCAAAATGTCTAAAGCAAACCCTAGTAAAACTGCAGAAAGAAATAGACAAATCCACAATAGTGGGATATTTTAATACATAACTTTTGCAGAAGGATAGAACAACCAGAAAGAAACTCTTCAAAGACACAGAGGAACTAAACAACGCAATCAAACAACCTGACTTCATAGATGTGTACAGAGCATGTAACTCAACAACACAATACACATTCTTTCCCAGTGTACATGGAACATTCTCCAGAATAGACCATGTCTTAAACCACAAAATAAACCTCCATAAATTCACAAACACCAAAATACTACACAGCATTTTCTCAGATCACAATGCTATCAAATTAGAAATCAAAATTGGAAGACAAAAGAAATAAAGCCAAATGCATAGAAACTGAATAACACTCTGCTTAAAAGCTACTGGGTAGTAGAATAAATAAAAGGTGAATTTACAAAATTCCTAGAAACAAATAAGAATGAAAACACAATATATCAAAATCTTCAAAACATTGGCAAAAGCAGTGCTGAGAGGACAATTTATTACAACTATTTATATGCACACATCCAAAAACAAGAAAGAGTCAAAAGAAACAAATTAACACAACATCTCCTACACTTAGAAACACACCTACAAAGCCAACCTACAGTCACCAAAAGAAAAGAAATAATAAAGATTGGAGCAGAAATAAACAAGATAGAAAACTGAAAAACTATTGAAATAATCAACAGGACAAGAAGCTGGTTCTTCAAAAGGATTAATAAAATTGACAAACCATTGGAAAACTTAACAAAAAAGAGGGAGAAGACACAAACAACACATATAAGTAACCATATGGGTAATGCCACAACAGGACCAATGGAAATAAAAAGGTTGATAACAGAATACTAGGAAGAGCTGTACTTCAACAAATTTGAAAATCTAGAGGAGATGGATATATTTTTAGAAAATCATGACCTACTTAAATTTACAGAGTGAAGCAGAAAACTTAAGCAGACCTATAACGAAAGAAGAAATTGATCAGGTCATCAAAGAATTCCCAGCCAAAAGAAGTCATGGTCCAGTTGGCTTCACGAGATATTCGAAGAAGAAGTGTGACCAATTCTACTCAAATTATTCCATAATATAGAAAAGGATGGAATATAGCCTAATACATTTTATGAAGCAAGCATAACCCTCATATTACAACCAGGGAAGGACATCACTAAGAAAGAAAATTATAGCGCAATACCCCTCATGAACATAGATTCAACAATTCTCAATAAAATACTCGCTAACAGAATTAAAGAACACATAAAGAAAATAATACATCATGGCCAAGTAGGATTCATATCAGGGATGCAAGGACAGTTCAACATTAGAAAAACAATAAATGTAATCCACTATGTAAACTTGAAAAAGGTAAAGAAACACGTGATCATATTGATTGATGCATAAAACATATTTGACAAAATCCACCATCCATTCCAGATAAAAACACTCAACAAAGTAGGACTTGAAAGAAAATTTCTCAACATAATTAAGTACATATATACAAGCCTAACAGCTAACATCACTCTCAATGGAGAGCAACTCTTTCCTTTGCAAACAGGAACCAGACAAAGATGCCCTATATCACCGCTCCAATTCAATATTGTGTTGGAAGTCTCAGCCAGAGCTATAAGGCAAGAGAGGGAAATTAAAGGCATGCAAATTGGCAAAGAAGAAGTAAAACATTCTCAGTTTGCAGACAGTATGATCCTTTACCCAGAAAACCACAAAGACTAAGGGGAAAAAAAAAATACTAGGACTCATTGGAGGATTCAGAAAAGTGAAAGCATACAAGATCAACATATAAAAATTAGTCAGATTCCTCTGTACTAATAATGACAGTGTTGAAAAGGAAATTAGAACAGCAATACCATTTACAATAACTGCCCAAAGTATAAAATATTTAGGAATAAATCTAATCAGAGAAACAAAGGATCTATACAAAGAAAACTACAAAATATTACTGAAAGAATCCAAAAGAGATTTATAAAAATTGAAGAATATACCATGCTCTTGGATAGGAAGACTTAGCATTGTGAAAATGCCAATACTGCCCAAAGAAATCTATAGATATAATGCAATTCCAATGACATTCTTTAGAGATGGGAAAAACAATTTCAAACTCCATACAGAAAGCAAAGAGACCCAGGATAAGCAAAGCATTGCCTAAGAAGAAGAACAATGTTGGAGGCCTCTTACTCCCTGATTTCACAATTTGACCACATGGCTTCAGTGGTCAAAATGGTCTGGTACTGGTACAATGAAAGATATGTATATCAAAGGAAAATAATTGAGATTCCAGAAATTAACCCATCCACATACAGTTAGCTGATCTTTGAAAAAGGGGCAAAGTACACTGAATGGGGAGAAGATAATCTCTTTAAAAGATAGTGCTGGTATAACTGGAAATAGATATGCAAAAGAATGAACCAAGACCTCTATCTCACACCATGTACAAAAACCAACTCAACATGAATTAAAGACTTCAATGTAAATTATAGAGGTCATCAATGAAATAATAGTAATATAAAACACACATAGATTATCAAGCATTGCAAGAATTGCACAAACAAAAGAAGACAAAATAGATGATTGGGACATAATAAAACTTAGAAAGTTAAGTGCATCAAAATTTTCATCAAAAGAGTAAAAAGGGAGCTCACAGAATGGGAAAAAATCTTTTGCAATGACACACAAGAGATTAAATCTCTGAAATCTGTAGGAAACTACAACACTTCTACAAGAAAAAGACAAATACCTCAATTAAAAAATGGACACAGGAAACAAAAAGACACATCACCAAGGAAAACATTCGGGCAGCCGATAAACACATGACAAAATGTTCACAATCATTAGTCACTGTTGTTGTTGTTGTTAAGTGCCATCAAGTCGATTCCGACCCATAGCGACCCTATGGGTTTTCAAGGAGCAGCTGGTAAGCTTGAATCACCAACTTTGCAGTTCAAACGACTTTGCAGTCTGATGCATTAGCCAACGGCACAACACCAGGACTCCATTAGTCCTTGTTATTTTTAAGTGCTGTGGAGTAGATTCTGACCCATAGCCATTAGAGAGATGCAAATTAAAACAACAATGAGATATCATCTCATGCCAGTAATAACAGTGAAGTTCAAAGAAGCAGAGGATAGTAAATGCTGCTGAGGATGTAGAGAGCCTGGGACCCTTTATTGCTGGTGGGAATGTAAAATGGTTCAATCTGGAAAACTGTATGGTGCTGCCTGAGAAAGTTGGGAATAGAAATACCTTCTTGTTGTTGTTGTCAGGTGCCATCGAGTCGGAACCAACTCAAAGCGACCCCATGCACAGCAGAATGAAACAATGTCTGATCCTGGGCCAACCTCACTACTGCTTCCACACTTGAGTCCATCAATGATGCCACCTGGCCGATCCATCTTGTTAGAGGTCTTCCTCTTTTTCTCTGACCCTCCACCTTACCCAGCATGACATCCTTTACCAACAATTGTTTCCTCCGGACAATCTGTCCAAAGTATGAGAGACGAAACTTAGCCATCCTGGCCTTCAAGGAGCACTCTGGTTGCACTTCTTCCAAAACAGATCTATTGGTTCTTTTGGCAGTCCATGGCACTTTCAGTATTCTCCTCCAACACAACTCAAAGGCATCAATTCTTTGTCTGCAAACTGAGAATGTTTTACTTCTTCTTTGCCAATTTGCATACCTTATGTTCTAGTAATTCCTCTACTTGACATATATCCACAAGAAATATAAGCCAGAACATAAATTGTTGTTGTTAGGTGCCATCGAATTGGTACCGACTCACAGCAACCTTATGCACAGCAGAACGAAACACTGCCTGATCCTGGGCCAACCTCACAACTGTTGCCATGCTTGAGTCCATCGATGCTGTCACTTGGCTAATCCATATAAACATAAATTTATAGCAGTTTCAAAGGATTTCTTCATTTTTTTTCCTTTTTGTATTTCTAAGATTATGATTCTGAGGCTGTAGGCATGTGTTTGGTTATGGGTAAGAAGTTTTATAACTTTGCCCTCTGTATGCTATATGGATATAGTTGCAGCATAAATATGAATATATATTTATAAATTTAAATTTAAATACACATGTAGAAATATCCTCTGTCAAACCTATAGATGTTGGTGGGTGTAGTCTCTTTCCCTCACCTGTTTACCTTAGTTATCTGTGTATACCTGCACTGTTAGATTATTGTTATTATAAGATTATGTATATGCTAGTATTTAACCCAGTTGCCTCTAATTCTTATACTCTTCTCCATGTGTTTCTTTGCCTACATCATTTTTTGCTGACCTCACTGTTCTTTTATATTACCTTCCCCTTCATCCAAGGTAATATATACCTACCCTCCAGTTAGTAATTTACCCTACCTCCCCCTCCTGCCCCTTGTAATCTTCAAAGGATGTTTCTTATTGTGTGAAAACCTTTCCTTGACTTTTTACAGTAGTGGTCTAATACAATATTTGTCTTCTTGTGATTGATTAATTTCACTCAGCCTTGATTAATTTCTCCTCCAGGTTCACCCATGTTGAGTTCATTTCAAGATCCAGGATTATTCTTTAATGTTGTGTAGTATTACAGGATTTCATTCTTGACAAATTGTTTAGACATACAATTGTCCTTCTCCTAGGGGAAACATGATTTTCCAAAAGAGCGCTTTTCAGGATGAAGCTCTTGCAATAGCAACTCTCAATAAAACCACATCTAAGTTATGGTTTCAGTTTAACCCTTTTTAATCACTGTTCCAACATTACTGCCCTGACTAATTCCTCCCTTGTATATACACTCCCTGAACTGGTAGTTAAAGGACTTAGTGGTGTCTTGTTGATTAAAACTCAGAAGAAAGAGACAAGTTGGGAGGAGAATCAGAGGAGAGAAAGTGTCTGTCATCCAGGTGTCGTCTATACCACCACTCTTGGTCTGAAGGCAAAGAGGGAAGATAAAGGACCTTCAGAGTGTTGAGTGCAAATTTCACTCCTGGAGGGAGGAGTCATTAAGCTCTGAGAATGGAATATAAAAATAGCAAATGGGTTAATATCTTGTTGTTGTTAAGTGTTCTCGAGTTGCTTCTGACCCATAGTGGCCCTGTATAGGGTTTCCAAGGAAAGGCTGTTGCCACCCATAGCAGACCTGTGTAGGGTTTACCAAAAAGAGGCTGGCGAGCTTGAACCGCCAACATTTCAAGGATGTTGCAGTATGCGCATTAACCCACAGCACCACACCTGGACTCCAACTAGGAGTGTATCAAAACCGCCACTGAATGGGGGAAACTAAGGTAGCCTTTGGAGAAGCATTCTCACTGTATTTTAGACCTGCCAATAAAACATATGTTGATTCTCACCCTATCCCTGTTACTGGCTACAGCAGTCTGGTTAGGACTGTTTGTCTAGTAACATCATTGTTGTTGTTGTTAAGTGTTATTGAGTCATTCCTGACACAGTGATCTTGTACTGGGTTTTCAAGAAGAAGCTGGTGTGTTTGAACTGCCAACCTTACGGATAACAGTCCAGTGTTTATCCTATAGCCCCCCACTGGAACTAGGGTCCCTTAACAAAATCCACTCAAAACAGTGACTTCCAAATAGATCTGCCAGACGAGTTTAAACAAGGCAGAGAGGTCAGCTCAGAAAGTGGTGGCAACCATTGTTGGAACGTTTGAGAATGGCGCATTCTGTTGTGCATACATTGGGTCGCTATGACGTTGAGCCGCTTGACAGCACCTAGTGACAACAAAAACAACAAAGGAGTGAATTTGACAGATTTCTATGAAGGATTCAGGAAAAACATGGGGGGGGGGGCACTATTATGAAGAAGCTTTAAGAAAATTTAAAACTGCGTTGATCAGAAAAAGACCAAGAAAGTTGTGTTGTGGAATTGTATTCCTATTATGATACTACCCTTGATACTACACTTGCTCAATCTTTGAGGGTTGCTAGGGTTGTTTTATGAGAATTTTGGTGTGATATCTCACATCATTCACCCTACAGCTCTTCAAACTTACGTTTGTTCACAAAACCTAAAGAACATTGAAACGGAACACAGTCTGAGTCTTTCAAGGAGGCCCAAACTGTTGTTTTGACATGGTATCAAGAATTCTTCAAGGAAGGCTTGTTGCTACATGTGGTTTAGTCAGATCCGACTCATAGCAACCCTGTATTGTTTTTCCGAGGAGTGGCTAGTGAGTTTGAACACCAACCTGATGGTTTAAAACATCTTTGTGGTCCAATGCTTATCCTCCAGCACCACACCAGGACTCTGAGGAAGGCGTATTGTTGCTGATGTTAAGTGCCAGCAAGTTGGTTCCAACTCATAGTGACCCTGTAGAAGGTTCCTGAGGATAGGCTGGTTAGCTTGAACCACCAACATTGCAGTTCAAACTGACCTTGCAGTCCAATACATTAACTTGGAGCGTCACAACAGGCTTCGAGAGAGGAAAACAATGACTTCAGAAGTGGATAGAGCTAAATGGAGGATATGTCAATAGCTTCTTCACATTTTGATATTTTTGTTTAGTACGGATTTCTATGACTTTGTAGCAATACTCCATATGAAAACAGTGGACTGTGAACCACAAGGTCCATAGTTTGAGCCCTCCAGCCTTTCCATGGGAGAAAGATGAAGCTTTCTGTTCCCTCAAAGATTTAAAGCCTCAGAAATGATATACAGGAATGCATTGAGTTGGAACTGACTCTATGGCACTTAACAACATCAACACCACAAAACGGTTTTCTAATTATCTGCTTTAAAGTACCTTCAGGTATTAAACAATTTATCCTCTACCTCTTGAGTGACTTAAACATTGGTGATTTTTCATTCGTACTCCAAGATGCTCAGGATAAGCTTTCTTTCAGGGAAACGAGGAAGTTAAGAATATGAAAATTTGCTGCTTAAAACTCACTTGGTTATTGAAAAAAAGTTTGGTTAGCTAAAGGACTTCCAAGAAGTAATTTAGTTTGTGAATGTATAAAGAAATAAAAATTATCCGACAACAACTTTTAGTTGGATTTTATTGTTGCTATGTGCCATTGAGTCAGTTCCAACCCATAGCGACCCTGCATAGCATTTCTGAGGAGCAGCTAGGGAGCTTGAACTGCCGACCTTGTAGTTCAAACGGCTTTGCAGTCTGGCGCATTAACCCACAGGGCCACCCCAGGACTTCTTTAGTTCATTAGTTTCCCCCAAACAAATTTTATGCTGTTTGTATTACACATTCTCTTTTGATTATCTATGTGGAGAAAATAAATGAATGAAATTATTTCACTGGACAATACTACACGTACCTTCTATTTCTGATCTAACTATTGTGGACTTACATCCAAGGGCAATTGTAATCTCCATTGTTGTTGTTATTGTTGCTGCGTGCCATTGAGTTGGTACCGACTCATAACGACCTTATGCACAGCAGAATGAAACACTGCCCGATCCTGGGCCAACCTCACTACTGTTGACACGTTTAAGCCTATCAGTGCTGCCACTTGGCCAATCCATCTCATTGAGGGACTTCCTCTTTTCCTCTGATGCTCCACCCTACCAAACATGATATACTTCTCCAGCGACTGGTCTCTCCTGACAATATGTCCAAAGTATGAGAGACGAAGTTTGGCCATCTTGGCCTCCAAGGAGCACTGTGGCTGCACTTCTTCCAACACAGATCTGTTGGTTCTTTTGGCAGCCTATTGTACTTTCAAGACCTCCAGTACCATAACACAAAAGCATCAATTCTTCTATAGTCTTCCTTATTCACGATCCAGCTTTTACATGCATATGAGGCTACTGAAACCTCCAATAGATTTACTATGTACACAACTTAACACAGACCGGATGTGCGGCATGTCAATGTGCTCAAAGCGAACTATTACATTTCTTATAAAAAATCAATTGTCTGGCAGTGTGTTTCTTGGTATCCAACAATGGAATCTAAGATCTGTGCATATTTGAGGTAAGGTGGTACATTTGTTCATGTTTCAGTTGTTTAATTTACACGATGGCTTGTATCAGAACAGTTAAGTTTGTTGAAAAATAGGTAAACAGATATATAAACAAAATACTTCTTACCCTTGTTAGACCTCACGCTTTGATCATAGCAAACTTCTCTGGTGAAGTAACAACAACATATTAATTAAAAAAATGTAAGTACAACATACTACGAAAGACATACCATGGGAGGACAGGGCAAGAGTGAGAAATAGTGTGTTTCTGTATGTTGCTCTGAGTGTGTCTGTCTGTGTGTGTGTGTGTAGTAGAGAACTTGCCTTCCTAAGCAACTGAAATTTGAAATTAAATGAATTTACTATATATAACCCTTTCATTACCTTATTTCTGTAAAAATAACATGAAAATCACTCTAACATACTTGTCTCTCCTAGTGCTCTTTTCTGCATTAAGGTCCAATCTGATATGATATTTAAAGGAAGTGAAAATTCAATCAGACACCTGACTAGATCAAAGAAAATGCAAACCTTTATCTTTTGTGTTTCGCGGCACAGTTTAGCAGTTTTCAAGCTTAAAGATCTCAATGACTACCTCAGTAAAGAATACCTCAATCAAGTCCTACAAGGTATTAATACATAATTATAATAATGAAATAGCATCCTTTCCAGCGGAGGAAGGTCTTCATTTGTTATTCATTTAAGAACTTAAACTATGTTTTAAAAATATTACAATTTTCTCTGATTGTCAGCCCACTTCACTAAATACAGAAGAATAGTATAAAGTGTCTGGATATAGTGTACACAGGTTCCCTGCTTCTTAAAGGCATTTTCATCCTTCATTCGCTAGTTAAACATTTTTTTGAATGTCCCTGGAGTTCCAGGCTGTGCTGTGTACTGGTATAAAAAAGGGATTGAGAAAAAACCCACTCTTGAGAATTTCTTAGACCAGTGGAAGACACAGATACATATCTATCTACTAACAAGACCAATGATGGATTCCTTCAGAAGATGGCAAGAGAGTGAGGTAATACACACTCAAGCTTGGGGGAGTGGGGGAGTGGACATTGCCACATGACCAGAAGCTATTTTATATTTAAGTAAAATATTTTAGGGAAAACAAATCAGATCTAAACTAGTCCGATCTATTTCTGGTTCTCTAATGGAACTGAGGAATCCTGGTATGGTGCTATAGGTTAATGCACCAGACTGCAAAACCGTTTAAACTGCAAGGTCGGCGGTTCAAGCTCACCAGCTGCTCCTTGGAAACCCTATACAGGGTCGCTATGGGTTGGCACCGACTCGACGGCATTTAACAACAACAACAACAATGCCTGCATTATGGAACTCTAATAGCATAGCGCTTATAAGTTGGGCTACTAAACTCAAGGTCAGCAATTCCAAACTACCAGCCATTCCATGGAAGAAAGATGAGGCTTTCTGCTCCTGTAAAGATGTACAGCCTTGAAAATCTTATGTAGGGTCGCTTGAGTCAGAACAAACTCCACAGCTCACCATGACCACCTCTACCACCACCACCCGTGTATTATGGAAACTGCAATCAAGACCACTAAACAAAATGTGTTGTTGTTGTTAAGTACCGTGGAGTCGGTTCCGACTCATAGTGACCCTGCATAGGATTTCCAAGGCTGTAAATCTTTATGGGAGCAAAATGCTTCATCTTTCTCCCATGGAACTGCTGGTAGTTTCGAACTGCCAACCTTGAGGTTAGCAGCCCAATTCGTAACCACTACGCTACCAGAGCTCCTTAAACAAAATGTATAGGAATGGTTAAATGAAAAGCAAGTTTGCCTTGTAAACTTTCACCCAAATCACAATAAAAGATTAAAAACTAAGCAAAATAAAAAACCCTATCAGATATAGATCTATTTGGTCACACATGGGGTCTCTATGAGGTGAAACTGACTCAGTAGCAACTGGTTATTATAATCTCTACAAACAAATCAGTGTGAAAGGATTAGAAGTTAATGTGAAAAATTACTCAAACAATGAAATACCTGAAATCTATGTTGTTGCAAAAATATCACCGATGTTTGCCTGAATCATTTCCTATTCATTTATTCATTCAACATTCAATATATATATTTATTGAGCAACTATTACCTGACACTGAAGTCATACAAATACATACACAATAAACAAAATAGATAAAGTCTTGTCCTCCTAAAGCATATATTCAAATATAGTGACTTTCCATTCTGGATATAACCAATTAAATTATCTTCAGATATCAATACAGATGAAAAAAACACATTTTGAAAATTATTAGTCAAGTGGATAAAATGTGTTCATGTACATCATCTCAATAAACTCAAAGAAACTTTATAATATTGCATAGGAAGAAAATAGTTTAATTGACATCCAAAGTTCTATTTTACCCCATAACTTTAAGAAAATAGTTCAGAAACAATTTTTGTTTTTCCTCCAATAAAATGAACACTTACTATATGTTAGAGTCTGCTCAGCACTTTTTTTTACATGTTTGCATTTGTAACAAAACTGTAAGAAAGATATTATTATTAGCAGCGGCAGCGCTTTATAGATGAAGAAACAGTGATCTAGGAAAGTTAAGGAACTTACAATTGTACAGGGACTCGGGGGTGGAAATAAAAATCAGTCTCAAGTAGTCTGATTCAGGGGTATATTTGCAGTACATTGAATGATTAGATGTTTCTTCTAGCCATAGCCATGGTCTATCTAAGCTCCTGCCAAATGATTTTTTCCTGATGGGTCTGTGTAAGGGAAGTTGTGAGAAGATGTTGATGGATTATATCATTAAGTTGTGAATGATTGTTAACAGAGCTAATTGTGAAAATTTGGGACTCTAACCTGGGTATAAAGTAAGCCTTCTCACAAGTGGTACTGGGGCTTCTAAAACCAATAAGGACGATCAGAAGCAGAGTATGTTCTTTGGACCCCAAGATCCCTGAACATTAAGCTTTCTTGACCAGGGACAGACTGGGGCAAAGGAGCAGCAGAGCAGAGGCAGCAGAAGAACCAAGAGTCACAGCACCACAAAGAGGAGTGAGCTTCCCGGGCCAAGAAGCAAGCAAAGCTGAGCGACTATAAACAGGAGTTTTGCTCACAGAGAAGGGTGTCTCCAGGCACTTAATTGGGGGAGATATGTTTGCTGACCCACTGAACTAGCCTAATGCCTTCATGCTGAGGCATACAGCGGAAGAGGGTACCCTGTGAACAGTTGTCAGCAGCCCTGAAGAAGCTGTGCATAATGCCAGAGGAGAGCAGAGGCCATGTTGGGGTCTGAGGGCCAGAGAGAGCGCTGCCCACAGACACCACAGAGAAGAGGTGGTTCTGACTAGAAGAAATGTACCCTGAACATTTCTGACCACGGATTGTAACCTGTTAACTTCCCTAATAAACCCTAATAAAACTATGTGTACGGTGTGTGAGTTCCGTCTGGCCATTGCAAATTCTCAAACCTAGCTGAGTAGAATGTGCTATGGAAGGGATAACTGATGCCTTTTTTTTTGGCAAATACTCTTCACCCATTCTCAGTATTGTCACATTTAAAAATGTAGTGGAACAGGATCGCAGAAAAAATATCAGTATTTCACTCAGCATAAAAATAGGGTTCAAATTTTTAGTAAGAAAGATGAAAGTTTTTAGCAGTTTTTACTTTTGGTTACTGACCATACGAATGCTTGTTGTATTAATCTTTATAATTTTCTCTATGTTTTGAAAATCTTAGGTACTGTACATCGCTGCGTGCACATCTGCACGTCACACACACACACATAATCTATTCTGTATTTACTATCTGCCAGGCACTGTTTTAATGAGAACTAGCGCTATAGTGGGTTATATAGTGGGCTCCTAACCCCAAAGTCGGGAGTTTGAATACACCAGGAACTCCACTGGAGTAAGGGGAGGTGTTCTGCTCTTGTAAAGATTCAGCATCAGAAATGCTTAAAGGTTTGCTGTGTGTTGGAACCGACTCAATGACACACCACCACCAGGCACTGTTGTAAGCCTCACTGTCATCAATCTGTTCACAAGGACTCCATGTGACAGATAGTATTGGCACACGTATTTTACAGATGAGGATCACAGAGAAGCTAAGTCACTGGAAGGGTTTATATTCAAACCCTGGTAGGTTGTTCCAGAGCTGGTGTTTTCTTCAATGCTATCCAGTACTCTTACCTCAGTAACAAAAGGGAACATCTGCAGTATGACTCGAACTATTCTCATTTTATAAGACTGAGTTAACTCTAAAAAAAAAAAAAAAGACTGAGTTACCTCAATTTTTACAATGACTTTCAAAGAGGGTTACAACAGGCACATTATTTAAGCGATGGAAAATGTGAAATGTAAGTTTACTAATTCACTTAAATTCAAACATCTAAAATGGATATAAACAATGACAGGAATAGCTAACTTACTGTACGCAAATGTGTCAAGCAGAGGGATAAGCATTTATTTTCAATTATTTTACTGATTCGTTAAATTAATTTTTCCCAGCAAAAACGTGTCTCATGGTACACATTAGAAAATTGAAGTCTAAAAAACTTGTGTAAATCATACAAGGTCACAAAGGAAGAACATGTCAGAACTAACAACTGGACCATTGCTTTACAGATTCCAGAGGTCATGGTCTCATGCAAAGGTTTAGATTAAGATACTTTAAGCAGATTCAGATTTACTCTCTAAAGAAGACAAAAATCCTTAGAGAGTAGCTAAAAAGGTGGAAGTGTCTTGTAAATAAAATGAATTACCCTTTTGACATGTTTGCATTCACACTTTATTAAGGCCACCCTCCTATTTTTTAGCAAAAGTGCAAAAATGTGGAGCAAGGTTAAATATCATTCTTAATTTTGTCTTTTGAATATCAGGTCACTTCCTGAGTATATAACTCCATTCATAATTTACTTACAGAACAGATGAAAGTTCCAATACACTACAAGACTGATTACCTAGGTTTTTGCATTAAATGAAGTTAAAAGCTCAGATTCTTTATCTAAAGACTATCTGATGGGAATCGTGCTGACGATAGTTTCATTTCTGGTTGGTACTATAGGGTAAATTTCCATTACTTAGCGATTCCTTGCAAATATTACTCAGGTTATGCAAGTTTCAACCTGAAGTCCTCTGAAAGGATGTGACAAGATAAGATGGCTCTTTTCCAACAAGCTCCATTTCAATCTTACATACAGGCAGGCAGACTTTTGTATAATACCAATCTGAGGCCATTAAGACCTCTGATGTCAGCTCTTCTTATTTTGCACTAGACCCATGTGATAGATGAGTATGTACACTGTCTCCTTTGTTGTCCTTTTTGAGTAAAGTTTTAACTTGTCACCATTTGGATTATTAAGTACAACAATAAATTATTCACTCAGAAACCTGAAAGTAGAATTTCATTATCTGCTGATAATATATGACTTTTAACAATGGGCAAGTCCAGCTAAGAATTCTCTTTCATTTCATAAAGAATCTTTTCAATGACAAATTAGTTGGAAAAATAATTAAAAAAAAAAAAAAAAGAATCCTTTAACTGATCTGTAAGTTAAGCTAAATAAAATACTCAATGTGTTTCTGAAAGAGTCTTTAAGAATTAGCTAAATATCTCATAATCAATGGACTCATATCTACATTCTTAAATCACCTCTGAATAATACTGGGTTTGGGGATGAAAGGTGTAATCGGGATGACAGTGTATGAGAATGCTGAATTAAGTTTCAGAGTATATGAACTGATTGATACTATGTCTGAATTTATGCATGGATTCAATAGGTTATATAACCTAGTTCTTCAGCATGAATTTATTTTGAAGCTTGTAAAAAATACCTTTGTAAATTACTAACCACCTATTCGTAATGAAGTACTTAAGAACATTTTAATTATGAGGTAGAAATAAAGATAATGCTATTGATGATGGTGATTATGACTAGTTACATTTATTGAATACTTATTATATTCTAGGCTTCCAATTGAGTAGAACATCTATGTAATACTGACATTATATGAGATATGTATTCTCATTTATTAATATTACAATTTAAAAATTAAATAAATTAATGTTTAATGAAATATATTTTTATACAAGTTATGAGAGACAGGTCTGATTCAAAGCCAATTTTGTTTTTAATCCCTTATTAAATTATAAGTACATTTGATAAATGAGACATAGGACTTGCCAGCCTGCTCCAATTCTGTGTGTGTGTTTGAGGATTGAGAGGAGGTTCCTTTCACACATTAAAAAAAAATTCTTAAAATTGTCTAGTTTTGTAAATATGTTTTTCTCCCCACTATTATTGCAC
Organism: Chrysochloris asiatica; assembly: GCF_000296735.1. Taxonomy (NCBI): domain Eukaryota; kingdom Metazoa; phylum Chordata; class Mammalia; order Afrosoricida; family Chrysochloridae; genus Chrysochloris; species Chrysochloris asiatica. The sequence continues at coordinate 2,399,015 of NW_006408639.1, read as the reverse complement.
TTGATAATTTTCTGATTCCTGGTCATAAACATACATAATTTGTGCCAGAGCATTTCTGCTCCATGTTGTTGTTAGGCGGCATGAAGTGTGTACCCGCCATTTAAATAATAGAAAAAAATAGGCCTGATCCTTCATAATCCTCACACTCACTCTTATATCTGAATCCATTGTTTTAGTCACCGTATCCATACAGCACATTGAGGGGCATCCTCTTTTTTAATGACCCTAGACTAGGAACCACACCGTCAGACGTTCAAACCCATGGAAACCCTATACAGGGTCACTATGAGTCAGAACCAACTGGATGGCACTTAACAACAACAACCTTCTATTTTACCAAGCATGATCTCCTTCTCCAGAAACTGGTCCCTCCTGATAACATGCCCAAAATATGTGAGTCAGTCTCACCAGCGCAAGAAATGAGGATTAAATCCCCCCACCCACAGCACTCTCTACTCAGCTGGGTTCAATCTTTCATTGCAGTGGCCACCCAGAGGACACACACCATTCTCACAGTAACGGGGTTTATTAGGGACATTAACAGATTGTAAATCAGGTTTAGAAATGTTCAGAACACCCTCTCCTCAGCTGTCCCCATAGGGAGACCACTCTGACTGGACAACGTTACAAAGCTCTTTCAGGGTTGCTGATTATTGGTCACAGGAGACACCACTCCACCATAAGCTTCAGTCTGAAGGCACTCAAGCCCCATGGGTCAGCAAACCTGTCCCATCCAATTACGTGGTTGGAGCCACCCGACTCTGTAAGCGAGTCACCTGTACAAAGTCATTCAGCGTTACTTGCTTCATGGTTAATGCTGTGGGGTTCTTGGTTCTACTGCTGATGCTCCCCTGTCACTCCCCTAAGGAGGTTCAATAAACAGGGATCTCTGGGTCCAAATGATGTGCTCCATTTCTGGCTTTGATCAGAAATGAGTAGTGAGTGCCCCATCCCCCTCTTCCTGCTTCTGAGATGGCACATTGCATATCCATGCTAGTGTTCCAAGTTTTTACAGTTAAAAATTAAATCTGTTCATATCCACAGCTACATCATGTCACCCTAGTTCCCAACTTCTCTTATCAAGACCTATCCAGAAAAAAATCATTTGATGGAAGTTACAAAGACTGAGGTTACAAGAGAAATATTAAATAATTCACTACAGTACAACCAGCCTTGCTTCCATGGAGCATTTTGGTTGTCCTTTTCCTAAGAAATATTTGTTCATTCTTTTGGAAATTCATGGTATTTTCAATATGCTTCACCACAACTATCATTTAAATGCATCAACTCTTTTCAGACTAATTTATTGTCCAGCTTTTGCATGCACATTTGTTGTTGTTAAGTGCTGTCGAGTCAATTCCGACCCATAGCAACCCTGTATAGGGTTTCTGAGGAGTAGCTGGTGAGCTTGAACCACTGACCTTGCAGCTCATATTGTTGTTGTTGTGAAATGCCATCGAGTCGCTTCAGACCCATAGTAACCCTGTATAGGGTTTCCGAGGAGTAGCTGGTGAGCTTGAACCACTGACCTTGCAGCTCATATTGTTGTTGTTGTGAAATGCCATCGAGTCGCTTCAGACCCATAGTAACCCTGTATAGGGTTTCCGAGGAGTAGCTGGTGAGCTTGAACCTCCTACCTTGCAATTCAAACGGCTTAGCAGTCTGCCGCATTAACCCTCAGTGCCACACCAGAACTCTAGTTCATATTAACCAATTGAAAATACCAGGGTTGTAGTCAGGTGCATCTTAGTCTTAAGGGGACATCTTTGCTTTTAACATTTTAAAGAGGTCTTTTGAAATGTGTTTGCCCAAATTAATATGACATTTGATTTCTTCACTGTTGTTTCCATGGATGTTGATTGTGGATCTCAGAAAAAAAAAATTCTTTATGTCAACTTTATAATTTGAAAAAATATATGGCTTTTTGGTAATAGTGAACTGTCAGCATAAAAACTCAATGACTGAAAAGAGGGAAATTTCACAAAATGAAAAATATGATAACCCAGCTTTTTGCCTGAAGATAGTTTCATGTCCATATCTCAAAGAACTGGAATTCAAGGACAGTTTCAGTGTCACATTGATTTGAGGAGACAGAGAAGATAGCTTAGCCAGATAAAATGGCTGTAATCTTCAAGACAGACAACAGATAGGAGAGTGAGGACTAGGATCGGGCTCGATAAATTCATGTGAGGGAAGCCCACAGGTTCTGGGAATACATGTGCAGAACAAAACCAGACAACGTCGTCACATGATGGGTAAAATGAGGGAGTACTTTAAACTCTGACTTGTACGTGTATTTTCAGACAAGAGGTTCTAGTGTGTGTTGTAGGATAAGTACTGGATTGAAAATTGCAAAGTTAAAAGTTCAAGTCCACCAGTCACTCCTTGAAAACGTCACATAGGATCACTATGAGTCAGGATCAACTCAATAACACTTAACAATCATTAGACACAGAGGAAGAGTTGGAGGGAGAACTATAATATGAATTGAGAAAATAAATTAGAACACTGAAAAAAATCCAATAAAAAATAATAAAAGGGCAAACAAATAATAAACTATCTAACCGGCTAATAGAAGGCAAATAGTAAAATGGAACACTTGAAGCAAGAAAAATAATTATATTAAATGTAAACAGACTAAACAGTCTAAATCAAAGCACAAATTACAAAGTTGGGTGAAAACAAAAACATCTAATTATATGTTCTCTGTAAGAAGTCTATTTTAAATATAAAAAATTCAGATAGATTGTAAATTAAACAAAAGAGATCCAGCATGCAAAAAGTAAGCTTAAGTCGATAGATCCGGGTCTCATGGCAAAGAGTGACTCGGTCAATCAAATCAAAACAGAAGTGGGGGAGGTCGTCCATGCCCTCAGGCAGCAACATCAGCATGCACTGCAGTTTTCCAGAGACTCCAGTCGATGTTTCTGCTGATCCTTGGTCACCGCCTCCATCCTCCCCGCCCCATCCCTTGTTGTCTGTGCGGATCTAAACACTCAAGTTAGTCAAGCCTGGTAATCATGGTAGAAGGTGGATCCGATCCCTCTGATGTGTGTACTCTCATGAACATGCAATGAGAAGGCTGATCAATCTGTTGAGGCTGTCCCAGCCCTACTGCACAGATACAGAATGTCTTGAGGAATTACCTGGACCCTGTGGTGATAATGGCATCAGTATTACTGTGATCTTGATGGCCTAGAAGGTTATTGCAGTGGTTTTATTCCTACTGTTGTTGTTGTCAGGTGCCATCGAGTCAGAACCGACTCATAGCAACCCCATGCACAGCAGAACGAAACAATGTCTGATCCTGGGCCAACCTCACTACTGCTGCCACACTTGACACCATCAATGATGTCACCTGGCTGATCCATCTCGTTGGGGGTCTTCCTCTTTTTCTCTGACCCTCCACCTTATCCAGCATGACATCATTCTCCAGCGACTGTTCTCTCCGGACAATGTGTCCAAAGTATGAGAGACGAAGCTTAGCCATCTTGGCCTCCAAGGAGCACTCTGGTTGCACTTCTTCCAAAACAGATCTATTGGTTCTTTTGGCAATCCATGGCACGTTCAGTATTCTCCTCCAACACCACAACTCAAAGGCATCAATTCTTCTATGATCTTCCTTATTCACTGTCCAGCTTTCGCATCCATATGAGGCTATTGAAAACACAATGGCCTGGGTCAGGCACACCTTAGTCCTCAAGGTGACATCTCTGCTCTTCAATACTTTAAAAAGTTCCTGTGCAGAAGATTTGCCCAGTGCAATACGTCGTCTGATCTCTTGACTGCTGCTTCCGAGAGTGTTGATAGTTGATCCAAGAAGAATGAAGTCCTTGACAACTTCAATCTCTTCTCCATTGATAAGAAGAACAGATATGATGAATTAAACACTAAAGACCAAAAACAATAAGAGTTGTGGGATGACATCAAGAACAGCATACATGAAGAGAGCAAAAAGTCATTAAGAAGACAAGAAAGAAGGAAAAGGTCAAAATGGATGTCAGAGGAGACTCTGAAACTTGCTCTCCAGCATAGAGAAGCTAAAGCAAATGGAAGAATTGAAGAGGTCCAAGAGCTGAACAGAAAATTTCAAATATCAGCTCGAGAAGACAAAACCAAATACTATAATAAAATATGCAATGATTTAGAGTTGGATAACCAAAACGGAAGAACACGGTCAGCATTTCTCAAGCTGGGGGAACTAAAGAAAAAATTCAAGCCTCGACTTTTGTTATTGAAAGATTCTCTGGGCAAATTATTGAATGATGCAGAATGCATCAACAAAAGATGGAAGGAATACACAGAGTCATTGTATCAAAAGGAAATGGTTAATGTTCAACCATTTCAAGAGGTACCATATGAACAAGAGCCAATGATACTCGGGGAAGAAGTCCAAAATGCATTGAAAGAATTGGCAAAGAAGAAGGCACCAGGAATTGATGGAATAAAAATTGAAATATTTCAAGAAAGTGAGGCGGCACAGGAGGCACTCACTCATCTCTGCCAAGAAATTTGGAAGACAACTATCTGGATGACTGATTGGAACAGATCCATATTTGTGCCCATTCCAAAGAGAGGTGACCCAACAGAATGCGGAAATCATCGGACAATGTCTTTGATATCTCAAGTGAGTAAAGTTTTGCTCAAGGTAATACAGAAACGGCTACAATCATACATTGACAGAGAACTTCCAGAGGTTCAAGCTGCATTCAGAAGAGGCCGTGGAACTAGAGACATCATTGCAGATATCCGATGGATCTTGGCTGAAAGCAGAGACTATTAGAAGGATGTTTATTCCTACTGAGAACTCCTGATCTAAGAGGATCCAATTTATCGAGAAAGCCAACCAATCCTCATAATGGACAAGATCCGCCCGCACCTCCTGCGGACTAACTTTGTGATACAGGAAATGAAAATAAACATCTTTCACGACCAAATGAATGATTATAACCAGAGTACTCTTAACCCCATTAGAACGTTTTTTTCCTTTTGCATCTGCAATATGGCATGACACTGTTTTCCTGAGCTTCTAGAAATTTCACTTTCGAGCTTATTTTTGCTTCCTGTGTTACCACCATTTCTAGTTACAGTATATTTAGTAAATGAATATATATTAAAGTTATATGGGGCCTTGTTTTGATTGTCCTAAACCTTAATATTCCACTCATTTAACTGTGATCATATTTTGGGAATAATTTCTGGCTTGATTGAAGGAAATTTGAGATTTAAATATTTTAAATAGTTTTTATAGACAAAATTTTTTCCCCATAAGATATTCATAATTATTTGGGGTTGTCAGACTATGAAAGAAAATTATAACCATACTGTACTTATATTTACTATAGTAGTTTATCTGTGCATGGCTGTTTTCTCTTCTTGGAACTATAGCCACCTTTTGAATATTTTACAAATTAAAGCTGAAATCTGTATCATCTACTACAACTAGCATATGCGGCTAGAATCAGAGAAGAGAAGATATGAAATGCTTACTAAGGTTTTTCCTCCTATTTAAAAATTTTTTCTAATGTTAAAACCTTTAAGTAAACATGATTGGTCAATATGGTTAATGTATAACAGCCCATTATATGACACCTATAATCCACTGTACCTTACAAAGATTTCTGAAAGAAGGAGAAAAATGAATTCTTTCTGTCTTTACTAGGTATCATCTGTACAGTAATAATTTAAGCTATAATTTATTGCTAAAATGAGTACCTCTCAGGAAGCTTCTTTTCTGTCTAATACTTCCTTGGTAGAATGAGACACTCTTAAAGCCTGTTTGGTTACTAACATTTGAATGACTATTACTTGTTTGTTTTTAATTTGAAGACAAAAGTAACTGAGTCCTTTATTACTGTTCTGACTTTTAACAAATTTTAATCGATTCTTGGCTTACTCCAGGGAAAAGAAAGGTGATTAGAATCCAGGGACTTTTTCTCACTCCTGTATCATCCCTATGTTGGTAATGGGATGGATTAGGACATGAAAGATCATTATTAGAAGTAAACTTTGAAATGTATGAAAAAGTAAAAGTTTGTACTTTTTGCTCAGTTTGAAAAAAATGAATACCAAAGGTATATATAAAAAAAATGTCTGCATTACCTTGACCTATGTGGTTATGGAATTTTTTCCTAGAAAGTTATTGCAGATTACTTATGTGGGCTAGAAGGTATTTTGCTATCAATGTTAGCATTTTTTCCCCCTAGATCAGTCTAATTTTTCATTACATAGGTAAGATAAATCTTCTTTTCTGAATTGAATAAACTTCTCGATAGCATTGTTACTGTTTATGAGAGTCTCTGACCTACTCATGGAATGTTATTGTTTGTTTTTTTTTCCTTCACTATGATCACATTCTTGGTCATAAGGGTATTATTTCAAGACATAATCCAATATTGACTGCTTCATTCCTCCTTGTGTATCTTGGCTTTGTGCTCAACTTCTAGAAATAATGCAATCAACTCTTAGTCACTGTGCTAATAGTACAACGCACCAGTAAGTCAGATCCAAGATCAGTGGACATCACAGAGGAAAGGTGTTTCCTCTCGCTACAGCCTACTGGATGCCTTCCTATCTCCACAGATGGCAACATATTTAAAGCAGATAGGACAGGAGCAGCATAAAATATGGAACTAAGTCTTAAGAGATTCCATTTTTCTGCCTTTGCCCCCTGACCTTTGAAGGTATGCCCTAACACTCAGTCTTCTAAGCTGCTAAAAGCCAGTTTCCAGCAGAGATACCACAGCAGGATCCAGAGATACTGATGTCTACACTAACTCTACAGTTAACAAATAATTGACAAATGGTTTTGGTTTAAGAAATGCCCATAACATGGAAGCAGAATGTTTAGTGTTAGCTAGAGACCTTAAAGTCTGGATTCCTTCATTCCTAGTCCTTCACTTCTGTCATATACATTTAATTGACATTATGTATCTAGGATTTCATGTATGGACCTACTTGTTTAGTAACAAAAGTTCTTAGTGAAGTATTTAGCCTTTCCCCCTCCCCCTCTTGCTTGTAAAATATCTTTGCATTTCTGAAAAAGTGTACTGCACATAAAGTATCCTTGTTAAACTAACTAGTAATTTATATGATTCTATTTAATTCTTCAAACTTATACATGTGGCCTTTTCATTGAGCTCACTATTAAATCTTGAGTTGGCCTATGAACATTCACCAGAACCATGGCTACAGTACTTAAAAAATAATCTGGAAAAAAGAAAACCAAAACTTCACATGTTAATTACCTTTGACTCTTAAACATTCCACAAATGGCATTAAGAGTTCACTTTGTTTTAGAATCACTTAATATTCTTTTATGCACAACAATGTTTTTCCATTCTGTATGAAAATTAACACTGGACTTATTTTAAGTGAATGTATAACTATATATCTATGCAACCACTATATTCATGGTCAGAAAACTGTATTTTAAAACTTGCAGTAATTTTCTGAAGTAACTACTGAGTACAACTATTCCATAGTGACTTTTACTGTCTTTGGGATACATGATGTTATAGTGTTGATGGGATTATAGATATCTTATATTTTCAAAAGACCCGTGGAAGTCTTATCACTCTGAAAAAAGTCTGTCATTTGAAACGAATATGCACTAAAATTTTATCAGCTCAACTTAAAACACAAAATGGCAACGTGGAGAAAGAAAAATTGAAGAGAGTTTACAGTACATGATTAAATTTTGTTGTTGTATAGTAGGTTTATGGAGCTCTGGTAGCGTAGTGGTTACGAATCGGGCTGCGAACCTTAAGGTCAGCAGTTCGAAACTACCAGCCGCTCCGCGGGAGAAAGATGAGGCTTTCTACTCCCGTAAAGATTTACACCCTCGGAAACCCTGTACAGGGTCGCTATGGGTCGGAACCGACTCGACGGCACTTAACAACAACAATAGTAGGTTTAGTCATAACATATTTCTAAACAAAAAATCCATATGTATTTGTTACCATGTCTGATGATTACTTGCTTAAAAGCAAAAGTAGCCATGTAATATACTAAATGTTAATTGCTGGTTTTAAATGTACAAATCATGCCAAACAAATCATGTCTGTGTGCTATCCAGGGTTTATTGTTAATATTTTCCTGAGTACTTGGATTGGGATAAAGGGCTTGTATGATGCACTTTCTACTAATGAATACATAGAAATTGTTAGTAACAACAACAACAACAAAGTAAGCATAAGAAAGATGATATAGCCACACTACTCACTGCTGAGTAACGTTATGCCACCGAGCTGGTTCTGACTCACAGCAGCCTGAGGAGAGAGCAGGACCGGCCTATAGGTATTTCGAGGCTGTAACTTTTACAGGAGCAGATTGCCAGGTCTTCTCTCCGCTGTTGGGTTCAAACTGTTGATCTTTCAGTTTACAGACAAGCACTTAACCACTGCATCACCAGGGATTTTTAGGTAATACATATTTCTTGATCAAAGATATTACCAGAGACAATGAGAGATATCACATAACAGCAAAAGGAACTATTTATTAGAAAGAAATAGCAATCTCAAATATGTAGGTACCTAATAATAGAGCATTAAAATGTATAATTCAAAAACTCTTAAAAGAGTAAAATATTAAAATTCACAAATATAGAGAGACTGTTAACATCTGTTCTTAGTAACTAATAAGACATGTAGACAAAATACTAAATATGTGCATAAAAGATCTATACAACCCAATCAACTCAGTTGATCTACTTGACATAAATGACTTTACATCCAACAAATGCTCAATAGATCTCATTTCTAAGTGCATAGCAAACATACCCCAAGATAGATCATACACTGGACCATAGAATAATTCTTAATAAATTACAAAAGATTGAAATCTCAGATTATACTCTTGAAGCACAACAAAACTAAACGTTAACATAAAAAACAATTAGTTGACAGATGTTCAAACATTTGGACATGACACTGAATTTAAAAACATAAACGTATTCTATATTTCTACAAAGAAACAAGAAGGAAAATAAAAGAGTCTTGGAAGAATAAAAATGAAAGCTAATATATTAAAATATGTGCTACTTGGTTCCTGTACTGCAAAGCCCACTGCCCTGTCTAGTGCTCTGGCTCTTGGTTCGATTGCTGCTGTCTTCTGACACTCCTCTGGCATTCCTCTGCTGCTCCTCAGTGGTCACAGTTTTCTATTCCTGGGTTGAGGATGTTCAATGAGCAAGAATCAAAGGGTTTAATACTGGCTCTTCTTTCATGGTAGTGATAACTAACCCCCTCTACTGCTTATAGGAGATCCAGTAGCGTACTGGTTACGAGTCGGACAGCTAAGCCTCAAGGTCAGTAGTTCAAAACTACCAGCCATTCTGCAAGAGAAAGATGAGGCTTTCTGCTCCCATACAGATTTACAGCCTCATAAACCCTATGTAGGGTTGCTATGAGTAGGAACTGACTCCACAGAACACTACCACCACCACCACTGCTGATACATCATTTGATTTCTTAACTGCTGCTTTGATGAATGTTGATGGTTGATCCAGGAAAAATGAAGTCTTTGACAACTTCAATCTTTTCTACATTTATATGGATGTTGTTTATTGGTCCAGTGATGAGGATTTTTGTTTTCTTTACATTGAGATGTAACCCATATTAAAGGCTGTGGTCTTTGATCTTCATCAGTAAATATTTTAAGTTATCTTAACTTTCAGCAAGCAAGGTTGTATCATCTGCATATCACAGGTTGTTAACAAGTCTTCCTCCTATCCTGAAGCCAAGTTTTTCATCATCTAATTTAGCTTCTCAGATTATTTGCTCAGCATACAGACCGAATAATTTTGGTAAAAGTTACAACCCTGCCACACACCTTTCCTAATTTTAAATCATTCAGTGTTCCCGTGTTGTTTGAATGATTGCCTCTTACTTTACATCAACTAAGTGTTCCAGAATACTCACTCTCTACCTAAGTCTGTCATAATCCATACAATCGAAAGTCTTTGCATAGTCAATAACATCAATAACCATCCTTCTGGTATTCTCTTCTTTCAGCCAAGATCCATCTAACGTCAGCAAGGATATACCTCATACTACATTAGACAAATCTGCTGCACAAAACCTCTTTAAAGTGTTGAAGAGAAAAGATGTTACTTTGAGGACAATGGTGTGCCTGATCCAAGTCACGATATTTTCAATAACCTCATATTCATGTGAAAGTTGGACAGTGAATAAGGAAGACTGTAGAAGAATTGGTGCATTTGAGCTAGGGTGTTTGAGGAGAATACTGTAAGTACCACAGACTACCAAAACAGCAAACCAATCTGTGTTGGAAGAAGTAGAACAAGAATGCTCCCTGGAAGCCAGGATGGCCAGACATTGTGTCTCATAATTTGGACATATTGTCAGGAGGGACCAGTCCCTGGAGAAGGAGATCATGTTTGGTTAAAATAGAGGGTAGGAGAAAAAGAGGAAGACCCTCAATGAGATGGATTGGCACAGTGGCAGCAGTGATGGGCTTAAATGTAGCAACGATTGTCAGGTTGGTGCAAGCTTAGGCAGTGTTTCATTCTATTGTGCACAGGGTTGCTAGGAGTCAGTATTGCCTCAAGGGCACCTAACAACAAAAACTACTGCTGATATGGCTCATTTAAAATCCAGCAGGATGGCAAAACTGACCAATCACAATTTGTCTCATTAACAGGTACCTACAAATGGATCATATAATCTATCAGCATCTTCCCCCACCTTCTTTCACGTAGACAATATAGAAAAAAGTAATTTGGTCAGAGTTTACAAAAGATTATGTCTAGTTGTTGTTGAATTCTGTTGACTTGGTTTTGACTCATAAGGACCCTATATATAGTTTCTGAGGAATGGCTTGTGTTGTTTCTAAGTGCCGTCAAACTCATAGCGATGCTGGATAGGGTTTTCAAGGAGTAGCTGGTGCACTTGGACTGTGGACCTAGAGGTTAGCAATCCAGGATTAGAAGAGATATTAAATGATTCACTACATAACAAGCTATAAAGCAAATACCACAAGTTGGGTGGCTTTAACAAATCAAATTCTATTTTCTTACAGTAAAGCAGTCTAGAAGTCTGAATTCACAACAGTAGCTCTAGGAAAAAACTCATTTTGTCCTCTCTGGAGGAAAATCTTTGTCTCAGTTTCTGTAACCCCACCATGACTCAGTTATTTTGGGAGCTCCAGGTAGCATCTGTCTTGCCCCCAGTTATACATGTTTCTATGGCTAACTGTTCTTTCTTCTTATCTTAAACGTGATTAGGTTTAAAACACAGCCTACACTGATTATGACCTCATTAACATAGCAAAGCAGTCCTAGTGTGGCACTGTAGGATAATGCACTAGACTACAAGATTGATTTGAACCATAAGGTTGGTGGTTCAAACTCACCAACTGCTCCTTGGAAACCCTATACAGGGTCTCTATGAGTCAGAACCAACTTGACAGCATTTATCAATCTAACAAACAAAATCTATGCCTAAATGGCATTCCATCCATTGGTATAAACAGTATGATTCCAACATACGATTACACACACACACAGGCGTCTGGGAGAGAACAATTTTCAGAGTTCAAGAAAATTTATTTTGGAAAACGAAAAGTTTCATCAATTGAACTCTTTCACAGAATTTCCTTGGTCCAAGTGTGGAACTGTAGGATAAGCACTGGACTGTCTGCCACAAGGACAGTGCTTAAAACCCACCAGCCACTCCTAGGAAATGCTATACAGGGTCGTTTTGAGTTCAAACCAACTCGATGATATTTAACAACAACAACAACAACAACCTTTCTGGAAGCAGATATCCAGATCTTTCTTCCCACTTTCTCTGAGTGGGTTTCAACTGCCAACCTTTGGATTAGGAGCGGCTGGTGAGCTTGAACCACTGATCTTGCAGTTTCCACTGACCTTGCAGTCTAGCACATTAACTCACAGCACCACATCAAGACTCTTTGAATTAACAGCTGACTGCAAATTGCTTGCTTCACTCCTGGACATTGGTGGTGGTTACATGGGTGCATACATCTGTCAAAAATCATGAGCAGGAGTGAATTGTATATAATGTAAAATTATGCCGGAATGTATTTGGTCATAGACAATGCATTCACATTTAAGTTCCTTAGGCAGTTTATTGTGGTTAAGTATCTTTGAGTCAGTTCTGACTCTTGGCTACCCTGTATATGGTTCTCAAAGAACAGCTGGTTAATTTGAACCACCAACTTTGTGATTCAAACCAACCTTTCATCTAGTGCTTTATTCCACAGTGTGACAACAGGACTCCATAACAAGATAAACCCTATATAAGGTTTCCAAGGAGATACTGGTGAATTTGAAATACTGACCTTGTGGTTCAAACTAACTTCGTGGTCCACTGCATTATCCCACAGTGCAGCACTGTGCTAATCCCTGGGGTTAATTGTATTAACCCCAATTTATTTTATTGACTCTTTCTGTACTAGACCCTAATTCAAGTACTGTAAGTTAATGTGGTAGTCATTGTTATTACTCTCAATTTACAAATAAACTGAAGTTTACAGAGTATACACTTATGGATTACATAGCTAGAAAACTGTTGAAATCGGCATTCAGCCTAGACAGTGTGATTCAGACCCACACTCAACCAACACTTCTTTCATGTAAATTGAAATGGGCCATATGCTTATCGTTTGATTGATATCTTTCCAAAAGGATATTTGTAGATCATGCTGAAATTGTGTTTATTTTCTTATTTATAAAATGGAAATTCACCTGACACGTCTCGTCAATATATTTTAAGATTGCAATGAAATGTTCTAGACTGTATTTCTTTTCTAAATGGGTAATTAGTAAGAAAGAAGGTTTTTTTCACCTACAAATTGAAAATGATTACAATTTTTACTGATAATTTGTAGGAAAACTCTGCTATTCTTCGTAAATTATCTTATTGTCAGAAAACATTTTATAGACTTTCTCATACTGTTTTTGTAATTAAGGGCAGAATAAAAAAACTTTCCAAATACTTACTTTCTAAATAAAAGTCATATCCAGGGAAATTTGAAGAAATTAACATACATATCACAAAAGTGAAAAACCGTGTGTGTGTATGTATATATATATATGTATGTTTATATATGTGTGTGTGTGTATTTCTGTATGTATGTAATTATGTATGTGTGTGTGTATGTAATATG
>NW_006408639.1:2364652-2385763 GCF_000296735.1 Chrysochloris asiatica | reverse complement strand
ATAAATTCAGGGTATTAATAGTCCTCAAAATAAAATAGAAAAATGTTGAATACAGGGCATATTTTCAAACTTAAACATAATTATATATGCTAAACAACATGTAAAAATAAGCAATCTATGAACGTTGTTCACTGTCATCAAGTCAGTTCCAATTCATAGCTACCATGTATGTGGTTCCCAATGCTTTAAATCTCTGTGGGAAGAGAAAGCTTCATCTTTTTCCCATGGAGCAAATGGTGGGCTGAAACAATCAATCTTGTGGTTCATAGTCTATTGCTTATCCTACACAGCCAACATGTTCTCATATATGTTGTTGTTGTTAAGTGCCATCGAGTTGGTTCTGACTCATAGCCAGCCTGTAGAGGGTGTCAGAGGCTTTAAATCTTTTCAAGAGTAGAGCACTTCATCTGCCTCCTATACAGAGGCTTATAGGATTGAACTGCTGACTTTATGGCTCACAGTCCAGAGTTTATCCTATGGAGTTACCAAGCTCCTATATAACATATGTTGTTGTTGCTCTTCTTAAGTACCATAGAGTCAGTTTCAACTCATAGTGACTCTAAATAGGGTTTCCAAGGAGTAGCTGGTGGGTTTGAATAATCAATGCTGTGGTTAGCAGTTCAATGCTTATTCCACAAAGCCATATTAGGTCTCCATACAATATATATTTTTTTTGTTAAGTGCCACTGAAGGAGTTCTGGTAGTGTAGTGGTTACAAATCGGGATGCGAACCTCAAGGTCAGCAGTTCAAAACTACCAGCTGCTCCATGGGAGAAAGATGATGCTTTCTGCTCCCTTTAAGATTTACAACCATGCAAACCCTTTACCTGGTCACTATGAGTCAGAACTGACTCCACAGCACATAACCACCACCACCAAGTGCCATCGACTTATTTGCGACCCATAGCAACTCTATATAGGGTTTCTGAGGAGCAATTGGTAGGTTTGAATCGCTGACCTTGCAGATCAACTGACCTTTCAGTCCAGCACATTATCCTTCAGTGTTATACTAGGACTCCATCATAATATATAAAAGATCATATGTATGCTGTTGTTGTTGTTCAGTGCCTTAGAGTCAGTTCAACTTACAGTGAGCCTGTATAGGATTTCTGAGGAGCCTCTGGAGGATTGAACTGCCAACCTTGTTGTTCGTAGTCAAGTACTCATCCTACAGCACCACACCAGGGGTCTGTGATCATATATATGAGAGTAAGCCAAAAAGTATTATTATACAATCACAAAAACCTTTATTAAACAACAAGAAATTATTCTCCACATATGTTCCATCTAGGTCTGTACACTTCTGAAGGTGGTGTTTCCATCTCTGTAACCCTTCCCTCAAGAATTCTGCACTCTGATTTAAACCACGCAATCAAGGCAGTTTTGGCATCTTCAAAGGACTCAAACCATGTTCCTTTTCAATGTTATCAGAATTTTAAGAACAAAAAGGAGTCTGGAATAACAAGGAAGCTGCAAGCCACTGCATAGATTTTTTTTTTAATGTTTTATTGTGAACTATGTGTTTGTCTACATGGGAGAACATTAGCTTTACATTCATCCTATCATATATTGTTTCATTGCCATGGTTACAAGCCCCTCCATGCATCATCAACCAACCAAAGGGTATACCCTGCAATCCTGAACCCCTGGTCATCAGCAAACAGCCCCTCTCCCTCTCTGGGTCTAGAGTCCCCAGCCTGTCCATCTCTCCACGTCAGCTTCTGTGCCTCTATCTCTACTTTCACTGTTCCTCTGGGTAGGGTCCCGATCTCTGCTCTTCTCCCTTGATGGTCCCAGGGACATCTGCTCCTGGACTGCGTAGTCAATCACTCCTCTCCTTTTGTTACAAAATGTTTACATTTACATTTCCAACCCTCACAATCAGTCCTGATAACAATTATTCACTATTCCTGATAACAATCATTCACTATTGTATCACAAGAGACCTATCTGCATTTCATTTCATCAGGCCTTCCCAGACAGATTGGATATTACTCAGTTGAAATTGTACATTCCTCCGTGGCCTCTGGATCTAAACTCCCTCTTGAAAGCTTGTAAGCCAGTCACTTCTTGCCTTTGTAACCCTCCTCCACCCCATTTTGGGTAACCAATGTCTAAGTTGCCCATCCCTGTCTATGCTGTGTATGGAAGGGGGTGGGAATGATCCTCTCTGTGAAGATTTGTTCCTCTTTTGAACTACTGCATCCATAGGTGTAGGTCAAGTTCATGAAATTGTATCAGATTACTCTCTTTTTCCCCTCTTCTTTCTTCTTCTAGTTGAGCTCTGATCATCTAGTCATGGGAGCTAGCTAGGTCAAGTGGGGATTATCTGCAAGTGTGTGTGTCCTTGTGCATATGCCCTCACTTATCGGCTGGACGCTTCACTCTCCACTCTAGTCCTCTGTGGCTATGTCACTGACTCTGGGCCCAAGAGTCCCCAGGTCTTGCCACACAGTTGGCCAACCAGGTCTCCACACAGGTTCACAGGAGTCTACTGAACGTTGTAGGGCTTAGCTCACAGCTCCATGGCTGTTTTTCCCTCATTTCCCCTTATCGGTGATGAACGTGGTCACTAATCAGAGCACATGTTTGCTTGTGTATTCCCATTGAGTTTTAGTTTTGGAAAGGGGTTTGCCATGAGGGGACCCGGCCACTTGCCTTGATGTCTCCTGGGTGAGCAACTTGCTCATTCTTATAGTAATCAGTCAGACTGCCATTATTATTTTGTATTTTTCGGTCTTTCTTTCAAGAAGTATCTTCTGTTCTATTAGCTGTTCCAGGCTAGTCTGCTTGTCCTTTCAAGTGGAAATTACCTCCCTCAGAAGATTCTGGATGGGGTTCTGGGTTCCACCTATGGTCTTAGTCAATGCAGAGGCTCTGCAGGAAGCGTCCTTCACAGGGCACGTTGTAGCCCCATTTTAGCTATTCTAATCAGCCATAGGCAGAAGACAGATTATAAGCTTTTTATGCTAATATTTCTGGCTATACCTTTCTCTCCCCCTCAAGTGTCTATTTTATAAAGGTACGCCAAGGAAACTGAGATTCAAAAGACAGTTAAGCATCTTAACATTATTTCTTCGCTTTTGCCTTTTTAACCATGTTTCAATCCCTGTGTCCCAGAACCCTGTTGTTCCAAGGTTGTGCATATATCAATATTTAGCTCTGTCCCACTTAGCCAATGAAAATTTGCCTAATTGCTTTCTCATCCACCTTGTTCTTCCATTCCTCTCTCCCTTCTTGTGTATTGTCCCCTCTCTAGCACCCAAACTATCCTGTGTCTATTCACTAACCTGTGCTCCATTTTCCCCACCCGCCCCTCACCCCACCACCTACATCCCGGAAACCAGCAAAGAATCCTACACACACACATACTTCTCTATGGGTTCTTTTTCTTAGTCTTTCACAGTAATGGTCCTGTGCAGTATTTCTCCTTTTGTGACTGGCCAGTTTCACTCAACATAATGTCCTCAAGTTCATCCACGTTGTGCGGTGGCATGCAGCTTCCTTGTTATTCTTCTTCAAGATAGCATAATATTCAATTGTGTTTATGTACCACAGTTTGTTTATCCATTCTTCAGTTGATGGGCACTAAGGCTGTCTCCACCTTTTTGCTATTGTAAATAGTGCTGCTATGAACATTGTTGTGCATATATCTATTTGTGTTATGGCTCCTATATCTTGTGGGTCAATACCAAGTAGAGGAATTGCTGGATCATAAAGTATTTCTATTTCCAGCCTTCTGAGGAAGCACCATATTGCTTTCTAGAGAGTTTGTCCATTTTGCAATCCCACCAGCAATGCAGGAGCATCCCAGTCTCTCCACATCCCCACCAGCATTTATTGCCCTCTACTTTTTTGATCTTTGCTGTTATTGCTGGTGTGAGATGATAACTCATTGTTGTTTGGATTTGCATCTCAATGGCTAGTGATCGTGAACATTTCTTCTTATGTCTGTTGGCTGCCTGGATCTCCTCCTGGGTGAAGTGTCTGTTCATGTCTTGTGCCCATATTTTAATTGGGCTATTTGTCTTTTTCTTGTCGAGGTGTTGTAGTTTCCTACATATTTTATAAATGAGTCCATTGTCTTATGTGTCATTGCAAAAGATTTTGTCCCATTCTGTGGGTTCCCTTTTTATTCTTTTGGTGAAGTCTTTGGTGCACATACATTTTTAATTTTTATTATGCCCCAATTATCTATTTTGTATACGGTTGTTTTCAAAAGTTTGGTAATATGTAACTTTCAAAATGTTTGGTAGTCTGTGTATTCCCTGAATTAGTGCCCTCACATTTGTCCATATTTCTTCATTGATGGACTTCATAATTTTGGGATTCACATTTAGGTCTTTAATACATGCTGAGTTGGTTTTTGTGTAAGGCATGCGGTGAAGGTTTTCATTCAATCTTTTTCATATCACTTTCTAATTCTGCCAGCACAATCTGTTGAATAGACTATCCCTTCCCCAAGCTATATATTGAGGCACTTTATAAAAAATCAGTTGGCTGTATGTGGATGGGTTCATTTCTGGGTTCTCGATTTTGTTCCATTGATCCATGTATCTTTCATTGTACCAGTACCAGGCTATTTAGTCACTGCAGTCATGTAATAAATTTTGAAGTCGGTGTGTGAGAAGTTACCAACCTTATTCTTCTTCTTAAGCAGTGCTTTGCTTATCCTGGGTCTCTTTCCCTTCCATATAATTTTTTAAATTGTTTTTTACCATCTCTTTGAAGAAACTCATTGATATTGCATTACATGTGTAAATTGCTTTGGGAAGGATTGACATTTTCACAATGTCAATTGTATCCAGGACATGGTACATTCTTCCATTTTTGTAGGTCTCATTTGGTTTCTTGTAGTATTGTTTTGTAGTTTTCTTTGTATAAGTCCTTTGTTTCTCTGGTTACATTGATTCCTAGATATTTCATCCTTTGGGTGGCTATTATAAATGGTATTGCTTTCCTAATGTCCTTTTCAGTGCTGTCATTTTTGGTATGGAGGAATCCAACTGATTTTTGTATGTTGATCTCATATCCTGCCACTTTGCTGAATCTTCCAATGAGGTCTAGTAGCTTTTTTACTGAGTCTTTGAGGTTTTCTATGTATAGGATCATATCATCTGCAAATAGAGAGAGTTTTACTTCCTCTTTGCCAATATGGATGCCTTTAATTTCTTTATCATGACATATAGCTCTGGCTAAAATTTCCAAAACAATATTGAATAGGAGTGGTGACAAACGGCATCCTTGTCTGGTTTCTGTTTACAGATGGAAGGCTTTCAATTTCTCTCCATTGAGAGTAATGGAGGCTGTTTGTTTTGTATATAGGCTCTTAATTGTGTGAGGAATTTTCCTTCAATTCCTACTTTGTTGAGTGTTTTTATTAGGAATGACTTTTTGTCAAGTGGTTTTTCTGCGTCTGTCGATATGATCACGTCGTTCTTTTTGTTTTTCTTATTTATACGGTGGATAACATTGATCGTTTTTCTAATGTTGAACCATCCTTGCATCCCTGAGCTAAATCCCAGTTGGTCATGATGTATTATCTTTTTGATGTGCTGTTGGATTCTGTTGGGTAGGATTTTGTTGAGAATTTTTGCATCTGTGTTCATGAGGGATATTGGTCTATAATTTTCTCTCTTAGTGACATCCTTCCCTTGTTTTGGTATGTGGGTTATGCTTGCTTCATAAAATGTATTAGGAAATTTCCCATCCTCCTCTATATTCTGGAATACTTCGAGTAGAATTGATGTCAGCTCTTAACTGAATATCTGGTAGAACTCACCAGTGAAGTCATCTGGGCCAGGACTTCTTTTTGTTGCGAGCTTTTTGATGACCAGATCAATTTCTTCTTTTGTTATGGGTCTGTTCAAGTTTTCTACTTCACTGTATGTAAGTTTAGGTAGGTAATTTTTTTTCTAAAAATGTATCTTATCTCTTCTAAGTTTTCAAATTTGTTGGAGTACAAATTTTCATAGTAATTTGTATTACCCTTTGGATTTCCTTTGGTTTTGTTGTGACATTGCCCATGTTATTTGTGTCTTCTCGCTGTTTTCTTTTGTTAGGTTTGCCCCTGGTCTCTCAATTTTGTAAATCCTTTCAAACAACCAGCTTCTTGTCCTGTTGATTCCTTCTATAGTTTTTCAGTTTTCTATCACATTTATTTCTGTTCTAATTCTTTATTACTTCTTTTGTTTTTGTGGCTGTAAGTTCACTCTGTTGGTCTGTTTCTCAGTGTTGTAGATGCTGTGTTAATGTGTTAATTTTGGTTCTTTCTTATTTTTGGATGTGTGCATTTATTACAATAAATTGTCCTCTCAGCACTGCTTTTGTCATGTCCCAAAGATTTTGGTATGTTGTGTTTTCATTCTCGTTTGTTTCTAGGAACTTTATGAGTTCACATTTAATTTCTTCTACTACCCAGTCACTTTTCAGCAGGGTGTTATTCAGTTTCCATATATTTGACTTTATTTCCTTGGTCTTCCTATTGTTAATTTCTAATTTGATAGCATTGTGGTCTGAGAAGATGCTTTTTTGTATTTTGATATTTGTAAATTTATGGAAGTTTGTTTTGTGGCCTAAAACATGGTCTATTCTGGAGATTGTTCCATATGCACTGGAAAAGAATGTGTGTTGTACTGTTGTTGGGTTGGATGTTCTGTACACATCTATGAGGTCCAGTTGACTGTGTTGTTTAGTTCTTCTGTGTCTTCGTCAAATTTCTTTCTGGTTATTCTATCCAATTTTGAAAGTGGTGTATTAAAATCAGCCACTATTATTGTAGATTTCTCTCTTTCTTTCTTCAAATCTATTAGTGTTTGCTTTATATATTTTGGAGCATAGATATTTATTATGGTTATGTCATCTTGCTTTAATCATGAGATAATGTTCATCGTTCTCTATTATGCTGCTTTTTGCCTTAAAGTTTATTTATTTTTTTTTTTTTTGGAGAATAGTACTGTCACTCCTGTTTTTTGTTTTTTTTTTTTTCATTACAATTATCTTGGTATATTTTTTTCCCTCCTTTGACTTTTAATCTGTTTTTGTCTCTGTGTATAAGATGTCTCTCTTGAAGACAGCATATTGAAGGATCTTGTTTTCTTATCCATTCTTCCACCCTCCTTCTCTTAACTGGTGCATTTAATCTGTTTACATTCAGTGTAATTAAAGATAAATATGGATTAATTGCTGCCATTATGTTTGGGGTTTGTTTTTTTTTTGGTGGTATTTATGCTTTCTTTGTTCTGTGTATCTTCCTTTGCTAAGTTCATGCTTTTTGTGTTTTTTTCTTGTGAGTTTCTTCATAGTTTTAATGTTTCCATGTTCTTCTTGGATTTGCAGTTTCTTGGTATGTTGTGAAGTGTTAATTTTCTCTGAGGTTACCTTATATTCTATTACTTTTTCCTTCCATTTAGTGCAGTTTATTTGATCCTGTAATCTACCTGACCTTCTCACCATCTGGATCTCTGTTCCTACGTTTTTACCTTCTTTTACATTATAATTGTTTTGATCATAGACTGACCTCCCAGATTCTCTGAGTCTGATCTTATTGTTTTGTTCTGTTCTTGACTCTTCCGTCTGTTGATTTAGTTCAGAGAGGTGCTGCCACGTATGTCAATCTCTGGTTGTTGTCTATTCTTGTTGGTTCTTCAGTCCACAGATCTCCCTTTAGGATGTTTGTAGCGCAGGATTCCTTTGGAAAAATTCCTTAGCTTCTTTTTATCCTGGAATGTTTTGATTACACCGTCATATTTGATTGGTAGCTTTGCCAGATAAAGGATTCTTGGTTGGTAGTTTTTTCTTTCAGGGAATTTTATATATGTCTCCCCATTGCCTTCTTGCTTGCATGGTTTCTACTGAGAGATCTGAGCTTAATCTGACTTCCTTGCCTTTGTATGTAATGCTTCACTTTTCCCTGGCTGCTTTCAGGATCCTGTCCTATGTTTGATTTTGGAGAGCTTGAATAATATATGTCTCGGTGATTTTTTGGGGGAGTCTATCCTTCCTAGGGTTCACTGAGCTTCTTGAATGTTTATCTTTTCACTTTTCATGATGTTAGGAGTTTTCTCCCAGCAGTTCTGCAACTATTTCCTCTGTGGATTTGTGTTATTCTTCCTGTTCTGGAATGCCAATAATTCTTAAGTTATTCCTTTTCATATTGTTCAACATGAATCTTAGACTTATTTCAGATTTTTAAAAAATTTATCTGTTTGCTTTTCTATCTTAGTGGTATTGAGAGATTTGTCATTCAGCTCACTAGTTCTGTCTTCCATCTCTTCTATTCTACTCCTTTGCCCTTTTGGTGTATTGCCTATTTCTGATATTCTATTATTGATTGTTTGTATCTCTTTCTGTAGTTTTGAATTGTTTCCAATGTTGTATCTATCTTATTTGATTGTTCTTGTAGTGTTTTCCTGACTTCTTCCTTATTTTTCTCAAATCCATTGTAAAGTATTTTGAAACATTTTATAACCATTTTTAAAATTCCTTCTCAGGCATTTCCAAGGCCTGCCCTCCTTCCAGAATGTAGTCCAGGTCTACCTCTAGGTCATTTGTCTCAGACATTTTGTCTTGTTTCTGGACATGTGCTGATATGGTCATCTGCTTTTGCTTCTTGGACATGTTTAGTGTTTATCTGTGGCCTTAATACATAATTGAGTGTGTGTTTTAGTAATTTTTAGGCTTTCTGATTGCTTCCAGGTAGAGGTGATCAGGATGTGGGCTTCCATTTTCACTATTCTTTATTGCTTAACTCAGAGTAACTTTCACAGGTGCTATCTGCTTCCCTGGTATATGGCAGTTGGTATTAGTTCTTGCCTGGATTTTGGTGTTTTTTAGAGTGTGATTGTAGCTTGACAATATGGCAGCAGTTGCTGTCTCTTCTTGGGTAATATAGAGTGGGAATGAGTCTCCCAAAGGTAAAAGAGGGAGCATAAATCAGCAAAACAGCAACAACAAAAACACAAGTAAAAAAAACAGAAAACACCAAAACAACAACATAATTAGATTGGGTACTGTAGTATATAAGCACAGAAAGGGGAGAGGTGGGAGAGAAGAAAAAAAAAAAAAATCTGTAGCTTAATATGCATATGCTTTAATATCCTCTTTCAGCTTCTTGCCTTCAAGGCTGTCTGAAAATTTCAATATGCCATTGTTGGTTGTTATGCTATACCTCAGGATTCAATTTAATTTTCAGCCTGTTTTGTTTTTAAACTCTATTTTCCTCTCCACACCCATTGTTCTGGCCTTTTCCCTATTAAAAGACTGTTCAGGGCTGGCCCTCGGGTTGGGAGTATATGTGCGCATGTGTGGTAGTAGAACCCACCAGTGGTGGGGTTGAGGGGTGTCCATTCACTCAGGCACCACCTCTAGTCACCCGAATGGATCTGCACAAACAGTGGGTGGCCAATGAACAGATACCAAACAAAAAAAATCATAACAAAGCAAAACCGACAATGTGTTTTGTCCACCTTTGCTCCGAGTTTCCTGTGGCATTTTTTCATCGTGGGTCTGTTCCCTCACTTAGTCTTGCTGTTCGGTCTCGTCCAAGTTGTCAGCTCCAGTCTGCCAAGCCCAGTAGATTCAAAAGTATGCTTTCAAGTTCCACTAGCTATAAGTCTTCAAATTTTTAAAATATTCCTACATATGAGGTTCAGAGTTTTGGGGCTCTGCCCTGAACCTGCTTTACCCTGAATTCTGTGGTATTGCTGACGACAACTTTACTGCACCTCTACCTTATCTGCCATCAAGGCCTGCTCCCATTGGCTAGATATTTTGTTGAGAATTTTTGCATACAGGTTCATGAGGGATGTTGTTGTTGTTGTTAGGTGCCATTGAATTGGTACCGACTTATAGCGACTTTATGCACAGCAGAACGAAACACTGCCCAATCCTGGGCCAACCTCACTATTGTTGCCATACTTGAGTCCATCGATGCTGCTACTGGGTTATAATTTTCTTTCGCAGAGATGTCCTTCCCTGGTTTTGGTATGAGGGGAATGATGGCTTCACAGAATGTATGAGAATGTTTTCCATCCTTTTCCATATTCTGGAATAATTTAAGAATTGGTGACAGCTCGTCTCCGGCAGATAAAACTCACCAGTGAAGTCATCTGAATATGGGGTTTTTTTTTGTTTTGGTTAGGACATTTTTTATGACCTGGTCAATTTCTTCCTTCGTTATAGGCCTGTTCACGTTTTCTACTTCACTCTTTGTAAGTTTCGGTAGGCCATGCTGTTCTAAAAATGAAACCATTTCCTCTAGACTTTCAAATTTGTTGGAGTACAATTCTTTATAATATTCTGTTATTATCTTTTTTACTTCTATTGGCTCTGTTGTGACATCACTCATGTGGTTTCTTATGCATATTATTTGAATATTCTTTTTGCTAGGTTTTTCAAGCTTATTAATCCTTTCGAAGAACTAGCTTCTTGTTTTATTGATTGTTTTTATAGTTTTTCTGTTTTCTATATCACTTATTTCTGCTCTCATCTTTCTTATTTCTTTTCTTTTGGTGACTGTAGGTTTACTTTGCTGGTCTGTTTTTAGTTGTTGGAGATGTTGTGTTAATGTGTTGATTTTGGTTCTTTCTTCTTTTTGGGTGTGTGCATTTACTGCAATAAATGTTTCTCACAGCGCTGCTTTTACTGTGGCACAAAGATTTTGGTATGTCTTGTTTTTGTTCTCATTTGTTTCCTGGAATTTTGTGAATTCACATTTTATTTCTTCTAATACCCATCCAGTTTACAGCAGGATGTTATTCAGTTTCCATGTGTTTGACTTTATTTCCTATGTCTTTCTATTGTTGATTTTTCATTAGTAGCAATGTGGTCTGAGAAAATGCTTTGTAGTATTTTGATGTTTGTAAATTTATGGAGATTTGTTTTATGGCCTAAGAAATGGTCTGTTCTGGAGAATGTTCCATGTGCACTGGGAAAGAATGTGTATTATGCTGATGTTGGGTTGAATGCTCTACACATCTGTGAGGTCCAGTTGGTTGATTGTGTTGTTTAGTTCCTCTGTGTCTTTTTAGAGTTTCTTTCTGGTTGTTTTATCCTTTTTCAAAAGTGGTGTACTAATATCCCCACTATCATTGGAGATTTTTCTATTCCTTTCTTCAAATCTATGAGTTGGCTTTATATACTTTGGAGCTCTTTCATTGGGATAGTAGATATTCATTATGGTTATGCTGTCTTGTTCAACTGAAACCTTAATAATGAGATAATGTCCATCTTTATCTATTATGTGGTTTTTGCCTTAAATATTATTTTATCAGAGATTAATATTGCCACTCCTGCTCATTTTTTAAAAATTGCAATTAGCTTGGTATATTTTATTCCATCCTTTCACTTTTAGTCTGTTTTTGTCTTTTTGTGTAAGGTGTGTCTCTTGCAGACAGCATATTGAAGGATCTTGATTTCCTATCCATTCTGCTATTCTCAGTCTCTTAATTGGTGCATTTAATCCAATGACATTCAGTGTAATTATCAACAGCTATGGATTGATTGTTTTTTTTTTTTTTTTTTTTTTTTTTTTTTTGTAATACTTCTGGTTTCTTTGCTCTGCATGTCTTCCTTTGTTGAGTTCATGATTTTTGTCTTCTTTCTTATCAATTTCTTCATAGTTTTAATGTATCCATGTTCTCAGATTTTCATTTTCTTAGGATTTTGTTAAGTATTAATTTTCTTTGAGGGTACCCTATATTGTATTAACTCTGTCCTCTATTTCCTCCACTTAAAATAGTCTATTTTATTCCGTAATCTACCTGACCTTCT
This sequence comes from Chrysochloris asiatica, assembly GCF_000296735.1. NCBI lineage: Eukaryota > Metazoa > Chordata > Mammalia > Afrosoricida > Chrysochloridae > Chrysochloris > Chrysochloris asiatica. The sequence goes on along the minus strand of NW_006408639.1, from coordinate 2,373,991 downwards.
AACCACCTGGAGCTCTGTTCCTATGTTTTTACCTTGTTTCACATTGTAATTGTTTTGATCATGGACTGACCTCCCAGATCCTGTGCATTCATTCTTACACTTTTGTTCTGTTATAGAGACTTCCATATTTTGATTGAGTTCCAGGTGGTAGTGCTATGTACATCAATTTCTGGTTGTTGTCTGTTATTGCTGGTTCTCAGTCCAAAGAACTCCATTTAGGATATTTTAAAGTGCTGAGCTGGCTTTGGCAAAATTCCTCAGCTTCTGTTTATCCTGGAAGGTTTTATTACACTGTTAATGGACAGCTTTGCTGAGTAGAGGATTCTTGGTTGGCAATTTTTTTCTTTCTTTTTTTTTAGGATTTTATATATGTCTCCCCATTGCCTTCTTGCCTGCATGGTTTCTGCTGAGATAACAAAGCTTATTCTGATTTGCTTGCCTTTGTAAGTAATACTTCTCTTTTCACTAGCTGCTTTCAGGATTCGCTCCCTGTATTGATTTTTGAGAGCTTGATTATGATATGTTTTGGTGATTTTCTTTTGGGGTCTATCGTTCCTGAGGTTAATTTAGTTTCTTGAATTCTTATCTTTTCATTTTTTCTGGATGGTAGGGAAATTATCTCCCAGAAGTTCTTCAACTATCTCCTTTGTGGATTGTATGATTCTTCCTGTTCCGGAATGCCAATAATTCTTAAGTTACTGCTCACATGAGTCCTAGACTTTCTTCAGATTTTTTTAAAAATCCATTTTTCTGCTCGTTCTTCTATCTTAACAGTATTGAGAGATCTGTCTTCCAGCTTGCTGGTTCAGGCTTCCATCTCTTCAGTTCTACTCCTTTGCCCTTTGAGTGTATTGTCCATTTCTTTTTATTATTAATTGTTTGGACCTCTCTTTGCAGGTTTTGAATTGTTTCTAATGCTCTATCTATCTTTTGATTGTTCATGTAGCACTTTACTGACTTCTTTCTTATTTTGCCCTAATCCTCTGTGGAGCATTTGGATGCATCTCATTAACATTCTCCCGAACTCCTTCCCAGGTAGTTCCAAAGTCTGCCCCCTTTCCACTGAGAAGTCTACATCTACCTCCATCTCATTTGTCACAGTTATTCTATCCTTTTTCTGGACTTGTGCTGATGTGGTCAGCTGTTTCTTGGGTATATTCAATAATTAAGTGTGATTTCAATAATTAGATGAATGTACTTTGGAGCTACCAGACTTATGGTTAGCAGTCCAGTGCATATCCTACAGTACCACACCAGTAGGTGCTTAATAAACATAACAATTCACAACAGTAATAAATATTATAATATACTGTATATAGTTTGGTTCTTTATATATAACTTTCATGTTCTTTATGTATGTATACATATTTGACTATATATGGATATTGATATATATCAATGCTGTGGGTTAATGTGCTAGACTGCAAAGTTGGTTTGAACCTCAAGGACAGCAGTTCAAGCTCACCAGCCTCTCCTTAGAAACCTTATACAGGGTCGCTATGGGTCAGCACCGAGTCAATGACACTTAACAACAACAACAACCTTTTTATCCAATGTAATAAAAATTTATAGGTAAAGCAAATCACACTTTAAAAGACTTTATATAGAAGTTTATAGAGCAAATTTATTCTCCACTCAACAGCTCACATATTCTCCACTCAACAGCTTACAATTTAGCAAAACCAGGCTCTACAAAATTAAAAAACTATTTTTTTTCTTCAATCATTGACAAAATGAAGCCCTTGGTTTGTTGTTATCATTCCAGTTCACAGTGGTATATTATAACATCACCATAAAAATAATTTCAAGATTAATTTAGTTTAGTAATGAATGAAAATATTATATTTATCTAGCAAGTTAATTTTTTAAACAAATTCTTCCTAAAAGCATGAAACCACTTAAAGCAATCACTAAACTGAAATAAAGTAATTTTTAAAACATCATATTTCAATTCCAATCTTTCTCTGAGAGTACAACTTGGGACCATTGCTACTTAGGCATATACAGTATACACACGTAGACATGTAATGTATCTGTATTAATTATCTTTTTTTTAAATCAATGAGAGGAAGAACAAGGAATGTATTAGACCTGCTACTGAAAAAGGAGTTCTGGTGTGGCACTGATGGTTAATGAGCTGGAGTGTAAAGTCGGCTCGGACCATAAATACTGGCAGTTCAAGTTCATGAGCTGCTCTTTTGAAACCCTGTACAGGGTCACAATACGTAGGATGCCAACTCAACAGAACTTAGTCACAAGCAGTAAGTGAAAAAAAAGCACACACACACACACACATACACACACACACAAATAGTAGAAATAGAATTCTTTATTCTTTATTGCAAGGAGCTCGGACAGAGTAGTGGTGACGAGTCGGGCGGCTAACCTCAAGGTCGGCAGTTCGAAACTACCAGCCATTTGGTGTGAAAAAGACGAGGTTTTCTGCTCCCATCAAGATATACAGCCTAAGAAACCTTATAGAGGGTCGCTATGAGTTGGAACTGACTCCATGGCACACTACCACATTCTTTATTGTATACTTTTAGGTTTATCAATGTCGTTCTTGCTAAGTGTTGTTGAGTCAACTCTGACTTATAGAGACCCTGTATAGGATTTCCAAGGACCACCTGATGAATTTGAACCACCAATTTTGCAGTTCAAACCGACCTTTCAGCCCAGTGAATCATCCCAAATCCCACAACAGGAATCCAGGACTTATCAATAGCCATTTACTTTTACCATTCTTGAAAGAATAAAATGATACTAAGAATTACCATATATGCCTTTGTCTCAACAAGAATGATAATGGTTTATGGAAATTTTGCTTCACACCCTTGTAGTAATAACCATGTACCATATCATTTCTAATAAAATCTATCACCTAACAATGAACCAGGAAGAAAGTCATGTCACTGTAAAACTATTAAACACCTTGTTAAAAGGAATAGCTTCTTTTGACAAGCAAACTTATATGAAACTTTTTTGAATGTGCCCTTTGAGTGTGCCTGGCTGCTATTTACAATTGTGTTTTTATCCATACTGTCTTTCAAGTAATACCATGCACATATAGCTTTTCCTGTCTTCCTTTTGCAAAGTTAATTCTATAAACTGATTAATTTCCATATGCAACTTGGAGTTTTTGTTGCTGTTAGTGCCTTCAAGTCAGTTCTGACCATCTAAAGGCTCCTCCCTTCTAATGTCATTTGTCAGTGTTCTTTTGCAGATTTGCTCCATATAAGGTCAGAATGTATATACAACTGTAAACACATGACAGAAACAGTTGTATTTCTGTTTTTTGTAGCAGGTACAGTATTAAAGGGGTGAAAACAGAATGTCTCACTAGCTGATGAATTGAAATAATAACAATAATCAGCTACATTTTTGTGGTTGTTAATAGATCTATCATAAAGTTTACAAATTCAACTTTTTACAGGTGTACAACTTACTGATAAAGTAAATCTGGTAATACATTGGATTATGAGCCATGCTGCTAACAAAGAGTTCAGCAGTTCAAAACTACCAGACTTTCTGCAGAAAAAAGATGAAGCTTTCTGCTCCCTAAAGGTACACAACCTCACAAACTCTATACAGGGTTGCTATGAATCAGAACAGATTCTATAGCATATGACCACCACCCTCACAACTTATTGACAACAATTACTATAATCAACAGGACATTTCTTAATCAGTGCAATTTTCCATCTCCATAAACTGAAAGTCAGCACTCTATAAGCAATAATATCTCTTCCCCACCACCAACCCTGACACCAAATCAAAGCTAAACCCATTACTAATGAGTCAATTCCAACTCATAGAGTTGCTCTAGGACAGAGTACACCATTCTGAAAGTGTTTCTAAGGCTTTCTTCTTTACGCAAGCTGACAGCCATATCTTTCTTCCACAGAATAGCTGGTAGGTTTGAACTACTGTCTTTTCAATTAGCATATGAGTACTGAACCATTGCATCACCAGACATCCCCACTCATAGTAACTAATCACTAATAAAAACTCTAGAATACACCTTTGACTTTTCTTACCTTTTTATATAAATGAGGTCAGACAATATTGTCTTTTTGTGATTGGCACAGTTTACTAAGTATAATGTTTTAAGTTTTTATTGTAGCATGTATCAAGATTTCACATGATACATACTATGGAATGTGGTTGTTACATCCTGTTGAGTCAATTCTGAGACACCGTGGCCCTATATAGGGTTTCCAAGAAACACCTGGTGGGTTTGAACTGCTAACCTTATGGTTTTCGTCCACTAATGATCCTATAGCACAATACCAGGACTCCATATTGTGGAATTGTTAAGTGCCGTCAAACTGGTTCTGACCCATAGCAACCCTGTATAGGGTTTCTGATGGGCCACTGGTGAGCTTGAACTGCCAATCTTGCAGTACAAACTGACCTTGCAGTCTACCACGTTAACCTGCAGCGCCGTACCAGGACTCCATACTGTGGAACACTATTCTCTTATTTATTAAGTACCATTCCAGAGTATGTATTTACTGCATTTTCAGCCTCTAGAGAAGGACATCATGCTTAGTAGCAATGGGCTCAAATATAAATGATTGTGAGGATAGTGCAGGACTGAATAGTGTTTTGTTCTTTTGTACAATGAGTTGGAAGTCCCTTAAGTGCCCTTAACAACAATAACCTGATAGCTACATTTCTGTTTTGTTGAAGAACATCACACACTCTTATCCACAATGCTATACCATTTGTATTCTCTCCAGTCTACATCCTCACCAACACTTATAATTTTATGGGGGTTTTGTTTGTTTGTTTCAAATCTTAGCCATCTGTTGTAATTGTTAAGTGCTTTCTAGTTGATTTCAACTCGTAGCTACCCTGTATATGGTTTCTGAGACTTTAAATCTTTGTGGGAACGGAAAGTCCCATCACTGTGCTACAGAACTGTTGGTGGGATGGAACCACAAACCTTGTGCTTTAGAGTCTCATGCTTATCTTACAGAGCCACCTCACACCTTTAGCCATCCTTCTTGTGTTAAGTGCCTTCGAATCATCTCAGACTCACTGCAACCCAGTATAGGGTTTCCGCAGCTGGTGAGCTTGAACTGCCAACCTTGTGATTAAAACTGACATTACAATCCAGCACGTTAACCCACAGCACCACACCAGGACTCTTTAGCCATCCTTTGTTGTTGTTGTTAAGTTTTGTCCAGTTGGTTCTAACCCATAGTGATTGTGCATGGGTCTCCGAGGAGTAGCTGGTGAGCTCAACATACCGACCAGGCGGTTCAAACTGGCTCTGCAGTCCAGCACATTAACCCACAGCCTAGTTGGAGTGAAATGGTATCTCACTGTGGTTTTGAGTTGCATGAATCTGATGGCTCCAGATAATTTTTTTCAGGCATTGTGTGGCCATTTGAGTATTTTATTTAACAAACTGTCTATTCAAATCTTTTGCCATTTGAGTATTTTATTTAACAAAATATCTATTCAAATTCTTTGTATTTTGTTGTTAAATATTCAGCTTTATATTTATTTTGATTATTATGTTTTTGTTGATTATATAGTTTTCAAAGATGTTCTCCCAGGAAATAGCTTGTCATTATATTTATTTTGGTACTTTATTTGAAGAACAAAACTTACTTTTTATGTTGCTTTTGTTAAGTAAGTTTCCATTTGTATATTTTATCTTTTGCTGTTTATGCTTTTGTTATTATATTAAATAAACCGTTGTTAAAAACAGTGGGATTGGAAGCAAATGCTATTGAATGATGATGCATAGAGGGAACTGAAATCATTGCAATGAAACAAACTATGATAGGATGAATGTAAAACTGATGCTCTCCCTTGTAAACTATCACTCAGCTCACAATAAAAATTTATTTAAAAAAATTTTGTCCAAAGGACTAATGGACCACATGAATCCACCACCTGTAGATCACAAGAATTAGATGGTAAGGAGCTCTGGTAGTGTAGTGGTTATGAATCGGGCCGCAAACCGCAAGGTCAGCAGTTCAAAACTACCGGCTGATCTGTGGGAGAAAGATAAGGCGTTCTGCTCCCGTAAAGATTTACAGTAGCCTTGGAAACCCTGTATAAGGTGGCTAAGAGTCGGAACCAACTCCACAGCACAAAGCCAAGAACACCACCTGCTGAAAGGGATCACAGTAGAGGGTCCTGCATAAAGTGGGAGAAAAGTGTGGTATGAAATTCAAAATCATAAAAAAGACTGGGCTTATTGGTCTGACAGAGACAGGTGAATCTGCTACGGCTGTGCTCTGGAACTGAACTCACCCCCAAGACTCAAGTGGCAGTGAAACAACAGACACGCCTGTCGGGTAAACAATAATGTCATGCCGGTAAATGATTGTCTGTTGTTTGGCTGCCATGGGGATTAGCTCTAAAGGGCAGCATTTGTCCAGGGATAAAGTTCAGAAGGCAGGGATGGATAGGGAAGCAGGAAGAGTACAAACGGTAAATAACGGGGAAGCAGTAGGAAGAGTGGGCGGTTACATTGTGGGGATTCTCATGCCATGACACCAAATATGTACGAATCAATGAAAAGAAAACAAATATGCTGTGCAAACTTTCACTCAAATCACAATAAAAAAGTTTTAAAAAAAAAACTAGGCCCAACAGGCTTGACTATGCATTTTCTTCTTAAAACTTTCTGGTTATTATTGTGCACATTTAAGTCCCTAATCCATTTTGATTCTTGCGTATGGAGTGAAACACGAATACAATTTCACGTTTCTGTAGGTAGAAACCTAATTTTCCCAACATCATTCATTGAAGTGACTTGTTTCCCCATCAATGGACTGAGCACCTTTGGCAAAAATCAGTTGACAACACATGTATGGGTTTATTTCTTGTGCCTCAGTTCTATTTTGTTAAATTCTATTCATCTGTGGAAACAGAGAAAGAAGGAAAGTCAGGAATAGAAGGAGACTATGGAATGTGTGTCTAATTGCCTCTAAGAACAATACCGCCCTCCCCTCTTGCCATGAGACCAGAAGAACTAGAGAGTGTCCATCTACCATTGCTGAACATTTACATCCAAGATTCTATGTTTTTGTTAAATGCCATCGAGTCGATTCTGACCCATATCTTCCCTGTATAGGGGGTTCCAAGGTGAAGCTGGTGAGCTTGAACCACTGACCTTACAGTTCAAATGACTTTGCAATCTAAAGCATTAGCCCACAGAACCACACCAGGACTCCTAATCAAAAATGGAAAGTGAAGAACAGAATTTCAATTTCTCATGGGTTCCAGAGTTTCTGCAGTCATGGAATTTGATGAATCCCTGAACTTCTCTCTCTTAGATGATATTTAAAGCATAAACCAAAAATATCCCCTTAAAGTTCTCTTAAAACCAAACAGTATTTCAGATTAGCTACTAAAAAATGCCAGGACTCCTGGTGTGATACTGGAAGGTCAGCACTGCACTGTGATGTTCAATCTCATCAACTGCCCCTTGGAAACCTTATACAGGGTTGTTATGAGTCAAAACTGATTCGACAACACTTAACAACAACAACTAAAGAATATCTACTTTGAGCATTATGCTCTATTCAGATCTACTTATATGAAATTAAATTTGTAACAGCAACTTGAAAGATGAGATAGGACTCTTAGTGGCTGTGAATTTAAGTTAATATTGGAGGAATAACTCAGAAAAGGAGATTGAGAAGGTTTGCGCAAGACAAAGAATGAACTCAATATCAATGAACAATGCCTGTAGAAACTGTTGAATGGATGGACATTTTCCTGTGTATATTCTTAATAAGAGCAACAAAAAGAATAAAATATATAATTTAAAAAAAAAGTAATCTGTTTGGGTGACAATGGTGGTGGTGGTGGTGGTGGTTGTGTGCTGTTGCGTCAGTTGTTACTCATAATGACCCTTTATAGGGTTTCTGTGGCTGATAATATTTATGACACCAGACAGCTTCATCTTTCTCCTGTAGCGTGGTGGGTAGATTTGAACTACTGACCTTGTGATTAGCAACTCAGCTCAAAATTCACTTCACTAACAGGGCTCCTTTCGGGTGACTTCTTGTTAAGTGTTGTGGAGTCATTTCTGACTCATAGTGACCCTGTAGAGGGTTTCCAAGGAGCGGCTAGTGAGTTTGAACTGCCCACCTTGTGGTCCAGTGCTTTAGCCCACAGTGCCACATCAGGACTAAAATATGTGCTGTGCTGCTCAGCTTGTGTGATGCTGTAGGAAACAATGGACCTCAGGTTGGTTTGAACCACAAGGCCCACAGTTCAAATCCATTACAGGGTCACTTTGAGTAGGAAGAGACTCAACAGCACATAGCAACAACAAAAACATGTTCACCTTTCAAGAACCCCAAATTAAATATCTCTATTTATTGGTGTGACACTGAAGGATAAGCACTCAACCATAAGGTCAGTTTGAGCAGCAAAGTCGGCAGTTCAAACTCACCAGCCACTCCTGGGAAACCTTACACAGGGTTGTCAGGTGTTGGAACCAACTTGGCAGCACTTAACAACAAAAGCAACAATTAATAGTGTGAATCAGTTTTGGAGATGACCGTGTGAACTAGAAGAACTATATACACAAATCTTGTTTTACAGACATAGGTGTTGTTTCCTCCAACCCAGAAGGCAGGTAACAGACTGTGCCATGCCATTGCTGAGGCCCATAACTGTCATCACCTAATTATTAGTCTTACTAGGTGACAGCTATGGGTTGAGTTCTATTCCCCAGAACCATAGGATCAAGCCCTAGTCCGGGTACCTATGAATGTGACCTGATTTGGAAATTAGGTTTTTATAGATACAATAAGCTAAGAAGAGGACCCTAATCGAATATCACTATTGTCTTTATACTAACAGAAAAGATGCAGAGGGAAGGTGGCCATGTGAAGAAAGAGTAGAAATTGGAAGCTGAGAAATACTAAGGATTGCCAGGAAACCAGAAACTAAGAGAAAAGCTTGAAACAGACTCTCCCTCAGAGCCCTCCAGAAAGGACCAACTTTGCAGACACCATGATTTCTGACTTCTAGTAAGCGAACTGTAAGAGAACACATTATTGATGTTTCAAATCACCCATTTTGTGGTACTGTATTACGACCGCCCAAAGAAAGTCATATAATAATTCAATCTTAACATTCTTTTCATCAGAATCCTGCTTTGCTATGTTGCAGTCTTGATACTCCATCCAGTACCTTCACAAGATATTCAGACAAACTTATTTTATGAATCAAAGAACAGACATCGATTGTTATGATATTAAATACAAACATTTATATGTGTATGTGCATATCTATCTGTATATATATGTATATATATATATATATATGTGTATGTGCATATCTATCTGTATATATATA
>NW_006408639.1:2355190-2364532 GCF_000296735.1 Chrysochloris asiatica | reverse complement strand
TGTGTATGTGCATATCTATCTGTATATATATGTATATATATATATGTGTATGTACATATCTATCTATATATATGTATATATATGTGTGTGTGTGTATGTGCATATCTATCTGTATATATATGTATATATATATATGTGTATGTGCATATCTATCTGTATATATATGTATATATATATGTGTATGTGCATATCTATCTATCTATCTATCTATCTATCTATCTCTTTAATAAAACTACCTCAGTATTTGTTTTTTTAAGTTTTAGAATTACTACTCTGATTTTTGCTTGGTGAAAAAAAAAAAAAGAGAGGCTGTTACTTGCCACAAGAGTAATCTTTAATGATCCTTGGGAAAATTATATTAAAATGACAACAAAAAGCTATAAAACTCCATAAAGGGATAGTTTTAATATGCAAACAATATAATGTTAGTAGTTTTGTTTTATTTTGTGTTGTTACTTTGACATTCATTCCCCAAACTACAGCTTTGAACTGCATCCTTAATATATTTTTTTAAAAAAGATAAGAAAGAAAAGATTACAGAAATCACTAGTGTCATCTGTTGGTGAAACTGAAAAATACAAGACATCTTAGAATTGGATTTGTTAAAAAAAAAAAAAAGAAAGAAACTTAATCTTTTATAAGATCCATTGAAAAAGCATTTATGGGATTCTGAGACTATAGAACCATTCTGTGCCTCATTTTATCATTTTTCTCATTAAAAAAGTAGCTCTTTTAGCTTGTGTTGAAGAATGGCAAATCTGTTTTGCAAAATGAGTTAGAAATGTGAGGCTGTTTTAGATAAATAGATAGGTATTTATATAGTCAGTAGGGATGCCACAGTGAAAGACAATAATAGCGCCTCCCTCCCCTCTCACTTGATAGTTACCTTAATACAGTGAGTTGAGCTGTTTTGAACCTGGGCAGAAAAACAGAATACTAAGTTTGGCATGTGGGCGGAAGAAAGAAACATATTCAAAAATTCCTGTTGGTTGAATATTATTTTTGGTTACTTCATATCATCTCTGTCATACTGCTTCCCTTTCTCCATTAGCTCATAAATGAATGAAGTGGTAGTGATTGAAAAACTGCAAAAAGCAGTGAGTGTTCAGAGAAGCAAAGCTAATGCATCCTTCTACTTCAAAACCTGCTAGAAAATGAACCCAAGAGAAGGAAACTGGTATATTCGCTTCTACGTGCAAAGAGGTTTGCTTCTTTGCTACTCAGAGTGGTCTCCAATCGATAACATCACCAGTCACCAGAGTTTTTGTTTGTTTTCAAACAGAGAATCCCAGACCCCGACCCCAATGGTGGTTATGGGCCATGGAATCGGTTCCGACTCATAGCAACCCTGTACAGGGTTTCCGAGGCTGTAAATCTTTACGGGAGCAGAAAGCCTCATCTTTCTCCTACGGAACAGCTGGTAGTTTCGAACTGCTGACTTTGCAGTTCGCAGCCCGATTCGTAACCACTGTGCTACCAGATCTCCTTCCCAGACCACCCCCTCCCTGCCCCCACTAAGATCTACTGAATCAGAGTTTACATTTTACTGAATTTCTCAAGTAATTTATAAGACCACTAATGTCTGGAAGCCCAGCGTCACATCACTTCACCATTTAAGCTTAATAACACTATCAGGTAGATGCTTTGATCTCCAATTTATAGGTGAAGAAATACATCCTCAGATGTCTATGTAACTTAACTGAAACTACAAAGCAACATTCTCTGATTGTTGTTGTTGTCAAGTGCTGCTGAGTCAGTTCCAACACATGGTGACCCTGAATAGGGTTTCTGAGGAGTGGATGGTGAGCTTGAACCACTGACTTTACAGTTCAAATGGACCTTGCAGTCCAAAGCACTAACCCGCGGTGCCACATCAGACAGATAGTTTTTATTTCTTTTTCTGTTTTTTCTTGGTCACATGTACCAAATATAACAAAAAAATATCCTGACAAAGTAAAGTTGTCTAAGGTACTTATGAGAAATGATATTTCCAAGGTATCTTTGTTTGAAAAAATCAATCAGTTCTTATTTGTTTATCTGTCATTTATTTGCAGCTTTCCCCCCTTCTGTTAGACATGATAGGGCTGTTGTATGCATATATATTCCACACTCCATGTTTGCTGTGTCAAAATTGTTAACAATTTGAGTGAATATGTGTGTGAAATTATATCGATACTTTCTGGTGCTGTGAGAAATTTTTGTAATTTCTACTAGCTTTTGAACCCTTATCTATAAATAATAACTCTTAACTCTACAAACAGTTGTTCTGCAACTCTTTTTGTAAACAAATGCCTCATTTATTATGTTAAATTTAATGCATTGGTATTTTCTATCTATATACAATATCAAAGGAGCCCTAGAGGCTGACTGTGTTACACATTGGGCTGCTACCAACAAAGTCAGCAGTTCAAATCTACAAACCACTCCCTGGGAAAAAGAGGAGGCTTTCTGCTCCAGTAAATATTTGTAGCTTCAGAAGTCCTACAAAGAGTCTCGAAGAGTTGGAATTGACTCAGTGGCAATGAGTTGGTTTGGGGTATACCCAATCTCAGAAAATGGAAAACTTATGTTCAAAACTAACATGATGGATAAAGAGGAAACCAAGTGATAATATTTTATTTACGTATAGAATTGCTTTACTATTCTAGAGAAAGATAACTATGTCTCCTGTTTGTCCTCATGCACCACAATTCAATGCCACGGTGCCAACTCAAACTCACAGTGACCTGGTATATGGGTTTCTGAGGTTGTGAATTTATATGGGAGCCGAAAGCCTCATATTTTTTCTGTGTGAGCAACTGGTGGGTTTAAACTGTCGACCTTGAAATTAGCAGTACTCACCCCACAATCCCCCCAGAAATGTCATGAATTTGGTAGCCAGAAATGTAGACTCATGCATGTGGCTGCTCATATAGTACAACAGGCATGATTAAAATGGCAACAATGACAATAAAAGCCTTCATGATATATTGAACAAAGAAAATGAAACAATCATCTGCTGTTTTCAGTCACTGTGAAGCCATTTGATGCTCACCAGTCAATGTAAAGTCCCTTGGCAGTGTAAAGGGTTGAGGCACTCAGCAGTTTACTGAAAGGTTGGAGGTTTAATTCCACCAACAGGAGCCCAGAATGAAGTCATATAATTGAACTTCCAAAAAATCAGCCTATGAGAACCCAATGGATCACAATTCTACTGACACTCATGGGGTCCCAGTGAGTCAAAATCAACTTCACAGACACTGGCACAGACCATCTGGACAAAATACCCACTGACTTAGTTAACTAAGCTTTAGCCAGACTTTCCTCTTCTCCACAGATTTCTGATGTTAGCTCACCCTTGAATTTCAGCAAGCATGGAGCACAGACCACCACTCCTGAAAAGCTCTTCCAAATAATATAATGAACAAGAGGGAAAATGAACCTGATCAACAATGATATTGTCCCACCTGATCATCCCACTCCCTACATACAGTCATTTTTAGTCTTGCTTCCACAACTCATCTGTCAGTTTGTTGTAATGTGGTACTGTTATGCTGGAAGCTACAGTACCGATATTTGAAACACCAGGAGGGTCATGGATAGGTTTCTGTGGGATGTACAGACAAATACAGACTAGGAAGCAGGAGAGGCAGATTATTTCTTAATGGTTAGCCAGTAAAAACTTTATAAATAGCAATGGAACACTGTTCGGTATAGTACCAAAAGATGAGATCCTAAGGTTGGAAGGCAATCAAGATATAACTGGAGAAGAGTTGCCTCTTCAACTTAGAGTTGACCTTAATGATATGCATGAAGAAAACCTTTCCAGACCTTCTATTACTTGTGTAGCACAACAAAGAAGGATACGAAACAGCTGCAAGCATACTAGAGTAATTGAAACACATAAAGTAAAAGTTTTGAATCTAGGAGAACTGGAAGTCATAAAAAATGAAATGGAACACATAAAGATCAGTATCCTATGCATTAGTGAGCTGAAATGGACTGGTGCTAGACAATTTGAATCCAACTATCATATTGTTTTGAAGAGTAAAGATGTCAGCTTGAGGACTAAGGTGCGCCTGACCCAAGCCATGTATTTTCAATAACCTCATATGGATGTGAAAGCTGGACAGTGAATAAGGAAGACCATAGAAGAATTTATGTCTTTGAATTGTGGTGTTGGAAGAGAATACTAAAAGTGCCATGGGCTGCCAAAAGAACCAATAGATCTGTTTTGGAAGAAGTGTAGCCAGAGTGCTCCTTAGAGGCAAAGATGGCTAAACTTCGTCTCTCATACTTTGGACATATTGCCAGGAGGGAACAGTCGCTGGAGAAGGATATCATGCTTGGTAAGATGGAGGGTCAGAGAAAAAGAGGAAGACCCCCTATAAGATGGACCGGCCAGGTGGCAGCAATGATGGACTCAAGTGTGGCAGCGATAGTGAGGTTGGCCCAGGATCGGACATTGTTTCGTTCTGCTGTACACGGGGTCGCTATGAGTCTATTCCAACTCGATGGCACCGCATAACAACAACATCATATTGTTTAATATAATATACTGGGAACAAAAAAAATTGAAGAGGAACAGCATCACACTCATCATCAAAAAGAGCATTTCAAGATCTGTCTTGAAATACAACTGTTGGTTATACAATTGTATCAACACATCAACAAGGAAGACCAGTTAATGCCACTATTATTCAAATGTAGGCACCAACCGCTAAAATCACTGATGATGAAGAATACTCCCAACTATTTCAGAGTTGATACAAAGTCCAGTAAAGATTCATTGATACTAACTGATGACTGAAATGCAAATGTTGGAAACAAAGAAGAAAAATCTGTAGAAAAGATGCTGGAGAGTGCATGGTGGAATTCTTCAAGACCAAAGACTTATTCAGGGCAAGTATCTTTTTATCAAAAACATAGAAGGTGACTGTACATGTGGTCCTCACCAAATGGAATATTTAGGAATCAAGTTGAATACATCTCTGTTAAGAGCAATGGAGAAGCTCAATATCATCAGCCTAAACAAGGCCAAATGATTGGAAGAGATTTGGTGACACAATGGAATGCAGAAATCATCAGACAATATCTTTGATATCCCAAGTGAGTAAGATTTTACTAAAGGTAATACAGAAATGGCTGCAACCATACATTTCCAGAGAAATTCCAGAGGTTCAAGCCAGATTTAGAAGAGGATGTGCAATGAGGGATATCATTGCTGACATCAGACGGATCTTGGCTGAAAGCAGAGAATACCAGAAAGATGTTTACCTGTGCTTTATTGACTACGCAAAGACTTTCAATTGTGTGGATCATGACAAGCTATGGACAACATTGCAAAAGATGAGTATTCCAGAACACTTAGTTGTGCTCATGAGGAACCTGTACATAGACCAAAAGGCAGTTGTTCGAACAGAATATGGGAACACTGATTCGTAATGGTTTAAAATTAAGAAAGGTGTATGACAGGGATGTATTCTTTCACCATACTTATTCAACCTCTATGCTGAGCAAATAATCTGAGAAGCTGGGTTTTATGAAGAAAAATGTTGCATCAGGATTGGAGGAAGACTCATTAACAACCTTAGATATGCAGATGATACAACCTTCACTGTTGAAAGTGAAGAGGACTTAAAATACTTACTGATGAAGATTAAAGAGCACAGCCTTCAGTAAGTAAAGAAAACAAAAATCCTCACCATTGGACCAATAAGCAACATTCTTATCAGCAGAGAAAAGACTGAAGTTCTCAAGGACTTCATTCTTCTTGGATCAACCATCAACACTCATGGAAGCATCAGTCAAGAAATCAAATGACGTATTGCATTAGGCAAATCTGCTGCACAGGAACTTTTTAAAGCATTGAACAGCAAAGATGTCAGCTTGAGGTCTAAGGTGAGCCTGATCCAAGCCATGGTATTTTCAATAACCTCATATGCTTGTGAAAGCTGAACAGTGAATAAGGAAGACCATAAAAGAATTGATGCTTTTGAGTTATGGTGTTGGAGGAGAATATTGAAAGTGCCATGGGATGCCAAAAAAACCAACAGATCTGTGTTGGAAGAACTGCAGCCAGAGTGCTCCTTGAAGGCCAGGATGGCCAAATTTCCTCTTATACTTTGGACATTTTGTCAGGAGGGACAAATTACTGGAGAGGGATATCATGTTCAGTAAGGTAGAAGGTCAGTGAAAAAGAGGAAGAACTCCAATGCAATGGATTAGCAAAGCGGCAGCATCAATGGGCTCAAGCAGGGCAACAATTGTGACATGAAGTCAGGACCGGGCAGTGTTTTGTTTTGTTCTGCGTATGGTCACTATGAGTCTGTACTGATTTTATAGCACTTAACAACAACAATAACAACAGCAAACAAGGCCAGGGTCAGACTGTGGAGCAAACCACCAATTGCTCATATGCAAGTTCAGGCTAAATCTTAAAAAAGAAAAACATTAAAACAAGTACATGAGAGTCAAAATACGATCTTCATTATGGTGGTGGCAGTTGTAATGTGCTGTGGAGTCCATTCCAACTCATAGCGATGCCCCTGTATAGGGTTTCCAAGGCTGTAAATCTTTATGGGAACAGAATGCCTCATCTTTCTTCCACAGAACAGCTGATAGTTTCGAACTGATGACCTTAAGGTTAGCAGCCCTGACTCATAGCCACTATACTACCAGAGCACTTTGACCTTCATTATATCTCTCCTGAATTTAGAGACCATCTCTAAATTTATGATTTAGAAATGAATTTAGTACAGATTTCATGCTAATGATCGAAGACCACAAGAATTGTGGGTGACACTAAAACCTCACACATGAAGGAAGCAAAGTTCATTACAAAGGAAAGAAAGAAAGAAAAGACCAAAATGCATGTCAGGAGAGCTTCTGAAATTTGTTCTCCAGCATAAAGATGCTAAAGCCAATGGAAGAAACTAGGAGGTTAAAGAGCTGAACAGAAAATTTCAAAGGTCAGCTAGAGAAGATGAAGTGAAGCATTATAATGAGATGTACAAAGACGAGGAGTGAGAAAACCAAATGGGAAGAACACACTCAGCATTTCTCAAGATGAAACAACTAAAAAAAAACTATTTAAGCCACAGGTTGCAAACTGAAGTGTTCTATGGGCAAAATATTGACTGATTCAGAAAGCATCAAAAGAAGATGAAAGTAATGCATAGAGTCATGGTACCAAAAAGAATGGATTGAAGATCATCCATTTCAAGAGGTAGCATATGATCAAGAAATGATGGTACTGAAATAAAAAGCCCAAGGTTCAGTAAAGTCATTGGTGATAAACAAGCTCCAGGTATTGATGGAATACAAATTGAAATGTTTCAACAAACTGACATAATGCTGGAGGTGTTCACTAGTCAATAGCAAGAAACTTGGAAGACAGCTACTTAGGTAACCAACTGGAAAAGACACATTTATGCACATTCTACAAAAGGTGACCAAAGGAATGCAAAAACTAGTAAACAATACCACTATATCACTTTCAAGTAAAATGATGCTCAAGTTAATTCAAAAAACAATTGCAGCATTACATCAACAGAAATTCAAGCTGGGTTCAGAAGAAGATATTGAACAAGGGTTATCACTGCTGATAGCAGATGGATCTTGACTGAAAGCAGATAATACAGAAAGATACTATTTGTGTTTTATTGAGTATGCAAAGGCATTCAACTGTGTGGATCATAACAAACTATGAATAACATTCTAAAGAATGGGTATTCCAGAATACTTAATTGTTCTTATAAGGAACTTGTACATAGACCCACAGGTCATTGTTCAAAGAGAAAAAGGGGATAATGAATAGTTTAAAATAAGGAAAGGTAAATACCTTTCACAATACTTATTCAATTTATATGCTGAAAAAATAATCTGAGAAACTTTATTATAAGAAGAGTATGACACCAGGATTGGAGTAACACTCATTAACAACTTGCAATATGCAGATGACACAGTCTTGCTTACTGGAAGTCAAAATGAATTGAAACATTTAGTGATGAAGATCAAAGACTATAGCCTGCAGTATGCAATGAGAAAACAATAATCCTTACAACTGGACCAATAAATAATAGCATGATAAATGGAAAAAAGGCTGAAATTGTCAAAGACTTCATTTTGCTTGCAACCACAATCAACACTCATGGGAGCAACAGTCAAGAAATCAAAGGACAAATATGCTATAAAAGACCTCTTTAAAGTGTTAAAGAGTAAAGCTGTCTGTCTGAGCACTAAGCCTGCCATGATATTTTCAACCACTTCATAAGCATTTTAAAGCTGGACAATGAATAAGGAAGACCAGAGAATAACTGATGCATGTGAATTGTGGTGCTGATGAAGAATATTGAAACTTCTATGAACGACCAGAAGAACAAACAAGTCTATCCTGGAAAAAGTACAGCCAGAATGTTTCTTGGAAGTATGAATCGTAAGATTTGGTCTTGCGTACTTTGGACGTGTTATCAGAAGGGAGCAGACCCTGGAGAAGGACATCATGGTTGGTAAAGCAGAGGATCAGTGAAGAAAAGGATCGACTCAGTAGCTGCAACAGTGAGTTTAAACACAGCAACAAATGTAAGGGTGGTGCCGGACCAGGCAGCTGTTTCCTTCTGTTTTACAGAGGGTCCTTGAGTCAACAACAACAGCAAGAAAAAGGAGCCCATTCTGCTTTTGAGATTCTTAAAGATCTTATTGTGAAATCATTCTTCCTATTGTAGCGCTTCTTCCGCATTGCTCTAGTCTTTTTATTTAATTGCATTTATCTTCTAAAATGAAATCTCCCCTTGCCTAAGTTTAGACTCATTTGTTTATCTGACACACTTTAGAAATTCAGAAGAGATGTGACTGGAGAAGAAAATTAACCTTGAAAAGATTGCACAAGGTGGTCATCTTTCAATAGACTCCACTGATATGATTAAAGACAGACTTTACTGTTGATTTTTTTTTTTTTTTTTAATTTTCAGAAAAAGGGAAAAGGGAAGTAAACTATAATAGACCACAGTCCCTTTCCCAACATTTGGTGTTGGGTGTTGCAGCTTATTTGGCAAGTCTGAGTGCAAGATTTTTGGTACAGAAGAACACGATTCAAAGTTTAGCTGATTAAACCCAAGGTCAACACAACCATTTCACTTTTAACCCAAACCAAAAAGACAAACAATAATAAAAAAACCCTCCCATTGATCTGGTGTGGCATGTGGCTTAACGTGCTGGCCTGCAAACTTGGTTTGAACTTCAAGGTCAGTGGTTCAAGCTCACTGTTGTTGTTGTTGTTGTTGTCAGGTGCCATCGAGTCGGAACCGACTCATAGCGACTCCATGCACAGCAGAACGAAACAATGTTCGATCCTGGGCCAAC
>NW_006408639.1:2334868-2354490 GCF_000296735.1 Chrysochloris asiatica | reverse complement strand
CATCTGCATATCGCAGGTTGTTAATGAGTCTTCCTCCAATCCTGATGCCACGTTTTTCTTCATAGAACCCAGCTTCTCGTATTATTTGCTCAGCCCCTTCTAAGAAACCCTATACAGGATTGCTGTGAGTTGGAACTGACAGTGAATTCTGACTCATACCAGCCATATTAGACAGAATAGGACTGGTCTCTCTAGTTTTCAAAATGGTAAGCCATTACAAGAAAGATAGCCTCATCTTTCTCCTGTGCAGAAGTTGGTGGGTTTGAACCGGTGACCTTGCATTAGCTGCTCAATCTGTGTAATTTACATCATTTCCAAACTTGTTACAGAAGCATATTATTTAAGAAATTTCTATTACTTAGGCTTATGGTAAATTAATTATTTGTTTGTTAGCTTTTGTTGTTTAATTCAATCATTTAATCAGTATTTGGAGTCCTGGTGTGGCTCTGTAGGTTAATGCACTGCACTGCAGAGTTGCAAGTTTGGAGAATCAAGCTCACCAGCTGCTCCTCGGAAACCCTATACAGGGTCTTTATGGGTCATAATCAACTCAACAGCAATGAACAAGTAACCCAGTAGACTCCTGGTGTGGCACTGGAGGATCACTACTGGACTGTGAACCACAAGGTTGGCAGTTCTAAACCACCAGCTGCTCTTCTGAAACACTATACAAGGTCACTACGAGTCAGAACTGACTCAACGGTCCTTAATAACAACTAATGCACTAGCTGCTCCGAGGAATCTCTACACTGGGTCACTAGGAATTGGAACGGACTCAACAGCACTTAACAACAACAACTATGGGCCAAATGTTATGAAGTGAAGTAAGGAAATAATCTAGAGATTTACATTTTAATGGAGAAAGAAAGATACAAATGTAAAAAAGAAATATCCATAAAAACCATCCATCAAATAAATGAACATAAGCGTAATAAATTTGAAGGAGAGAATAAAAATAAAGTCATAATGGAGAATGATTGAGTGGTGACTTTCAACCAGTTAGTTACAAGAGACATGTCTAATGACAGCGCATTACAGCGACATTTGAATGTCAAGAAAGACCTAGATATGTGAAGATGATGAAAAATACTGTTAAGCAGTGAAGTAGTCTGGGTGAAGGCCCTGGAATAAGCCTCCCATGAAGGACACATGGATAGAATGACTTTAACTCTATAGGTAAAGAGAGAGAACTACAAAAAGCAATGAGAAAGACAGTCTAAGGCCAGACTAGAATTTACTTAAAAGACACATATTCACATAAATGAAGTGTATTTATTTTTGAAAAACCTCTGAAAGGAAATGGTCTCACTCATTCATTATTTTGTCCATGCATCCATCTATCCATTTCATCCATCAGCAATCCACTCAGCCACCCATTTAGCTATTTTCTCACAAATATTTATCACCTACTTTGCTCTTTTTTGGCTTTGTATTTTTAATCAAATCCCAGGTACTGACCTTAAATTGCTCATGGACTAGTGATGACCAACAGTGTATCTTAAAAGCTAATCGAGAACATGAGTTCCCTTTCCTGTCACTTTTGCTGTTCTTAGTTCTGATGCACAGCCTGCTGGGAACTTGCCTCAGTTGAGTTGTCAGTTTCCTTGCTGTCACAGTGCAATGACTCTGTGGTGTCTGACAACAATCAAGGTGCCCATTTGCAGATAGCTTTCAAGATAAAGCCAACGCCTACTGCATAACTCAGACTAATGTGCCTCTCTCTCATATGAGAACACATGCCTTTGAGTATAAGGTTAGATGGATACATTGGTGGTGATAACAATAAATAGATTTATAACATTCTCTGCCTAAGTTTGGTGGTAGTGGTTATGTGCCGTGGAGTCGGTTCCAACTCATAGCGACTCTGTACAGGGTTTCCGAGGCTGTAAATCTTTATGGGAACAGAAAGTCTCATCTTTCTCCAGCAGAACAACTGGTAGTTTCGAACTGCTGACCTTGTGGTCGCAGCTTGATTCGTAACCACTACGCTACAAGAGCTCCTTTACAGATATACAAATAGATAAATTCAACTGGGAGAAAGGCAGGCCTTGGGATATGAGCACCTCATCCCCAAGAAAGCTGATTGCTTATGCCTTGACAGAAGAAACTTATTTACTCCTAACAAGGATCATGCTGGGCTGATTTGATTGACAACTTCTAAAGTAAATATTTAAAAATCACAACGGAGGAAGATACAAGTTCATCTCAAGTCCCTGTAAACTAAGAAAGCTTGTCTTATGATATCTCCCCCTCAGTAAATTTAGGTTGAGTTACCCCTGAAGGAATAACTATTAGTTGGGCATTATGGCTTCATTATTTAGACTCTATTTTGAAGAAGAAAAATTGAAACCAAAAAAAAAAAAGGAGAAGAAGAAACTACACAGCATGCACATTAAGAAGCAGAGTTCTCTAACTGTTTTCTAAATGAAATTTCTGGCTTATCTGACCTCTATTTTGTTGCCTCCTATATTTGCCAGCTGGAAAAATTTAAAAAAAGAGGTTGAGGGCTTAGTGTGAAATCTTAACCGTGATGATCCTGCCATAGAGAAGAAAGTAAAAATATTTTTAGCTGAGGAATAGAGAAGAGATTCCACTAAAGATACCTTGTGGTGCAAATATAGGAATTTCTCACTCTTTTTTCTCTCATGTTCTTGTAGAAAAAGAACAATCTTCTCAAACTTTCACCTCAGAGAAGTGTCACTGTGCACTGTGTTGTAAAATCCCATTGAAATGATGAAGCTGACACTCCCACTTAGGGTCAGTTAGGAAATGCTAGTTTCCGAATAATAATACATTTCAGGCTCCTTATATGTACTTAAAACTAAAGCATCTAAGACTTGCCCTTTCCTCCCTTGAAATGTTCCAGAGATAAATAACTCAAGTGGAATTTAAGCTGCTGGTGAAACTATGCCACGATTCTGGCCAACAGAATGCATGGGTTTAAAAGTCTAGGATTAGAGAAAAATATAAAATTGTTCAGAATCAAACAGTGTGGGAGAGATGAGGGAAATGATTAACTGAATCTGGCCCAAGTGACTACCCTACATAGTACAAAAACATTGAGGGGTTGGCCAGGCATGCTCTTGTTTTTGAAGTACTGCAACCTCTACCAAATTGCCCTTGTTTTATTGTTGGCTACCAATAAGCAATTATTGCAACTACATGTAAAAGGAAGGAAAGCTCCCTGGTCCTGTGATCGCCGTGTTAATAGGGTGTTCACTGGCTGATGGTCAGTAGACCACCAGATCTCTTTGCTTAGTTTATCTTTGCATGGAAACGCCACTGAAACTTGCTCAGCCCTGTAACAACACACAATCCTCCACGGCACTGGCTGCAAGGTGAATTCCATTCTCTGGCATGTAAGGTGAAAATTCCACCAAATCTCAAGCTGCCCTTAAGTGCCATGGAGTGGGTTCACATTCACAGCTACCCTTGTTGTTGTTGCTGTTGTTAAGTGCTGACTCTGTATGGCTTTTGAGGAGTGTATACTGAGTTTGAAGCACCAACCTTGCTATTCAAACCGACCTTGGGGTCCAGTTCCACACCAGAACTCCTAGCTACCCTTAGTCCTGTTGTTGTTAGTGCCATAGATTCTGTTCTGACTCATAGCGACCCTGTATACGGTTTCCAAGGAGGAGCTGCTGAGTTTGAACCACTGACCTTGCAGTTCAAAGCGACCTTGTGGTTGAGTTCTTATCCTACACCAGAACTCCCAGTTACCTCTTGTTGTTGTTGTTAAGTACTGTCAAGTTGGTTCTGACTCACAGAGACCCTTTATAGGGTTTCCAAGGAGTAGCTAGTGAGTTTGAAGCCATGACCTTTTAGTTCAAACCAACCTTACTGTCAAATACTTATCCTACAGTGCCACACCAACTGCCCCGTGGTTGGTTGGCTATGTGCTATGGATTCCATTCCGACTCATAGTGCCCTATACAGGGTTTCTGAAGCTGTAAATCTTTATGGGAGCAGAAAGTCTCATCTTTATCCTGCAGAACAGCTAGTTGTTTTGAACTACTGACCTTTAGTTTAGCAGCCTAACTTATAACCACTATGCTACCAGAGCTCCTTCTAGCTACCCCTAGGAGCTGTGAGTTCTCTGTGGGATTCAGATCCTATGAGGGCAGTTGACTGGATCAGATGCTTTCTCTCACTTTTGTTGCATGTCCTCCCATCAATTTCAATTTCTATTGACATTCTGACCGAGTAGGATTGCCCAGAAGGCTTCCTAGACTGTAATTGTTATGGGAGCAGACATTTATTGAACCACGTCATTACTCACGGAAAGTAATGATAGGTGGATTTGAACTGCTAAACTTTTCATTAACAGACAAGTGCTTAACTGTTGTGCCACAGGACTCTTGCAGTTCTCCTAGGAGTCTGAAATCAGAACAAGTTTACCTTAGTATATGCTGATGACATGAATGGGGTAGTTATAATATTACAATGTTGGCATTGACATTGGCCATCAAAGTTCTGCAGACAGGTAGTAATAAAGTATACACAGACAGAAGCAACATCCTCTTGTGCTCCTGGTCCTTAATTCTACATAGTCATCTTTATTGGCTTAACTGAGTTTGCAAAGTTTCAATCAGTTACAAGCAAACAATTTTCATTGAGTTGCTGCTGCTACTGTTGCGTGTGTCTTCTAGTTACTTTCTAACTCAGAGTGACTCTGTGCAGGGTTTCCAACAGCAGCAGCAAGTCTCATCTTTCTCCCATGGAGAGGATGCTGGTTTCGAACTACTGACTTTTTGGTTAGTAGCCCAATGGTCAACTCACTACTAAGTCCCAAACCTTATCTTCCTCTAATTTAGGAAAGTTTACCTAAAGTAAAGCATAAAGCACTGTACTTTAACCAAAGAATGTGTTCATTTAAATATTAAATAAAACACAAGTTTAGTGTTTATCAAATCAACTTAATGACTTATCACATTGCATATGAAAACCCGTTATGTACAAGAATCTTAGTGTGTTGGACGTAGGAATATTAATAAGATCACCTTTGCCTTTTGGGTGGGTGGGTGGAGTTTCTTATAAATATCTTCCTCTGTTGCTGTAATTCACAATGGAGAAAAAAGACCTAGGGTATGCATGAATTACAGTGACAAAGGTTTTAACAGGAAAATTAAGAATCATCCTAAGCCAAAGAAATGTCCAAGAATTTCCAAAACTATAATAAACCAGATTCTCTGGTTTGGACAGAGATTGAAGTGCAATGATATGATAGCCTTCTCTCCTGGCATATACATGTCCTTGGAGAAATTCAACTTTAAATACTTAGGGAATTCCTTCACAGAAAACATCCCAATAATACACCAGGAAATCTACACATCCATGTTAAGTGTGGATCTACTGCCAGTTAGATATACAAGTTTGGCAATTAATTTCTAGAAGCAACAGTTGCATATGTTAGAAAACAATTATGCAGAGAACTTGTTAATCAGTCCGATTTGGAAGATAATATATTAGATAAACAAAGTGCTGCTGACAATTTCCAGAGCAATGGCTATACTTGGGTCTACTAGTTTTCTTATATGGGGCCTCAGGAGTCTAGTGCAAAAAAAAAAAAAACAAAAAACAAAAGGCACTTAGAGTGTACAATTAATAATAAAGATTTGATTAGAGAAATGGGTAAAGAAAACTAAATTGAGATTTCAACACTCCTGGAGGCGTGTTAGTTTGGTGGCTTTCCATATTACAGTCTATACATACTCAAGTCCTATTATTGGTTCATAATATGGAATCCTCAGAGTTCTGGCATATCTCTGTATGATAAGCACTGGACTGCAAAGTTGGTTTGAACCACAAGGTTAGCAGTTCAAATTCATAGGCCTCTCCTTGGAAACCTTATTCAGGATCCCTATGAGTTGGAACTGACTCAATGACACTTCACAACAAGAATATGGGATTCCCAGCTCTGCATTCAAATCCAATCTCTACTACCCCAATGATCATCTTTGAGCTTGTTTCTTGACTTGTAAAAGGAGAATAAATCCTGATCCTCAGATTTTTTGTTGGGTTGGCAGGACATAGAAAATCCTAATCAGGGAGAGGCCCTCTTCGATCGTCTTCAACTGGACCCCAGTAATAGCCTTCCTTCCCTTGACCTTCAAACCCAGAAGGTTAACAGCTTTCCATTTGTGCTAGGCCTTCTGGATACCTAACTAGACTTTAATGTTTCTTCAGCTCTGCTCCAACTCTGCATCAGATTATCTTGTGATAAAGTCATCTGTTTTCTGCCAGAGACTGATTGTGAGATAAAACAGTTTAGCACTGTGCCCATCATATAGTCAGTATTCAAGAAATATTGGCTTTTAATGTGTAACAAAATAATGAGATGATGGAATATTTATAATTACTTCTTATTATGAATCAATATCAATCTATGCCACTCCTAATAATGTTGCTGTTAAGTGCTATTTAGTCAGTTCTGACACATAGCAACCCTGGGCTTAAGCCAATGAGGTCATCATTAGCAGTGCAGTGCTTATCCTATAACTCCATACCACGGACCCACTCCCGATAATGTTGTTGTTGTTGTTAAATGCTTTTCAGTTCAGATCTAACTCATAGTGACTCAGGGTATGGTTCCAAACGAGCAGCTGGTGGGTTTGAACTGCCAGTCTTGTGGTTCTCAGTCCAATACAACCACCGACCTTTTGGTTCAAATTGACTTTGCAATATAGTGTTTATACTACAGCAACAGACTAGGACTCCACCCCTGAGAGTGCTGTTGTTGTTGTTGTTAAGTACCACTGACTTGGTTCTGACTCATAGCAACCCTGTATGGGGTTTCGAGGAGCAGATGGTGGGTTTAAACTGCCAACCTTGTGGTTCAAAGTCCAGTGCTGATCCTACACTGCCACACCAAGAATCTATCCCTGATGTAAGAACTCAAAACTAGTAAATGTGAGTCTATTTCGGGATTAGCACAAAGAACTTTAAGAAACTTCAAATTGACCCATTGTTTTAAATAGTTCATCAGTAAACACAATCTTCAAACTCAAATGTGCCAATTTCTTTTCAAACATGAATTTGTTGTTTTTAATCTTACTTTGAGAAATTTTTTGCTTTTTTTAAGCTAATTTGATGGAAAAAAACTTTAACTGACGTGACTGCTCAGGTTGTGTGTGGTATGTTAACAGTCAGTTTAAGATTCAGCAGGAAGGACATGGGATTTTAAACAATAGATTAGTATAATTGAAAAACATTTGCACGGAATTGTCTCTCTCTGTAGCATACTGCAACCTTAGATGAAAATCCATTAACTTCTTTGAGAAGCAACTGTTAAATCGGTATAATATATCACTACATCACTGAGTTACTGAGAATAACCACTGAGTCAGTATATGTACAAGAATTTTCATTAGCGGAAAGCAATTCATTTGTAAACATGGACTGAGCACCCAGGGTAGACCAGACACTGTGGAAGCTTCTAAGAGTATAAAGATAGAGTTAGCAAAATCTCTGTTGGTGGTGGGCTTGAATGGTAGGGGTGGAGAGAAACATGATTGAATAATGAAGAGAGACAGTGACAATGTGCTGAGAGGAAAACACAGGCTCTTTGAGAGCACAAAGAAATGGGTTATTCTACTGTCTTAAGCTTCATATTCTAATGTTTCCCTGTATTTATTTAGTTCTAAGTCCTTTGGTGTTTTCTCAATAGTCAGGACCTTGCTGCTGCACTCATGTGGTGAATGCACTTCTAGTCATTACCCTATAGTCATTATATATTCTCTTTTAACATATGTCCATGGGACCAAGACCAAGGCCCAACTCCTAGCTCTGCCACTAACTAGTGAGGTGACTTAGGGCAAACTAGTTAACTGCTTTGTTGTTGCTAAGCGCCATCGAGTCAGTTCCAACCCATAGTGACCCTGTATAGGGTTTCCGAGGCTGTAAATCTTTACGGGAGCAGAAAGCTTCATCTTTCTCCCACGGAGCAGCTGGTTTTTCTCCCTTTAATGCAAAGGACCAGGTGTTGTTGAGTTTACTAAAGTCAAATTGTAGTCCTAAGATTCAGAGCTTCTAATTATGTCACGGATGACACCATACATCACAAAGAACCCTTTCTTTTTGAAGATATCAGCTCTGCTAAACTGGGTAATAAATTTAGGAAATTTAATTTTAGGGGGGGAAAAAAAGCACAGGTTGTACTGAGCAGTTAATTGATTCATTCATTTAGAGATAAAAAGTTAATAAGAAATTCTTAATCTTCTGGGAGGAGACACTCAATTAGAGTGTGCCCATTTTAAAATTTCAATATGATGATTTTGCTTAAATGAAAAATAAAGTGGATACTTAGTTTCATTGAACTTACTCTCCTCAAACACATTTACCTCGTGATTTGAACACTTTACCAAAAGCTACCGTCTCCCAGAACTATCATGTTTCTTGCCTTGATTTCTCATTTTGTGGTTTGTAGTTATTCTTGACATTGAACTAGTGATTTAGGAAGTTTTGGGCTAGTAAACAGATTTAGTTAATTTAATAGCTAGAGTTGGAATATCACCCTTTACAAATTGGAGCTCAGCGCTGATGCACACTGGTTGTTTGGGGTCCAATTTTGGAAAAAGAAACATTGCCTATCATAGTACAAACAGTGGGGGTCAGGAACATCACAGAATGTTATCGTTGGCCATGACGATGAGACATTCTGTAAGGGACACTACTGATGAGAAGGTACAGTGATGATGCATCAATATTTCCAGTGGAGTAGGGAAACAGCGCCTTGGAGAGCATTATATTCTAGTCATGATAATTCTACATATTACACTAAAAATATTTTAGTATTCTCAATGGTTTTGGTAATATAAATATCAAATATCTTCCTACTTGCTACTCAGCAAAATGCATTTAAATTACAATCCTACATTGCGCTAACTCACAAAAAATTACACATTTGGAGGACCTGATTCCATTTGGAAATCAAAGAAAGTAAGGAAAATGTGACCACGCGTTGATGAATCACAGAAGGCCACTATATACAGTCTCTGGAATACATTTGCACAGTAAGTGATATGGATGGACCCTCAGTAGTCCAACATTCATTGTGAGAGGAATTACTATGAAGTGGGCATTAATATTGGTCTCCTTGTGATCCTGGGCCTTGCCTTTGCCATGTGCACTTGGGGAGATTTGGAAAACTTCAGCCGGCACCTGGTGGGCTGGTGCATTGTCAAATTCACCTGTAGATTCTCTTTATAGCTGTGTTCTCAACTTATCCATTGACTCCAGGACCTGAGTTTCAAGATCACCTAAAGATACCTCAAAAGAAAAGCCTGACTGTCTTACTTCTGACAAAAATATTAGCCATTGACAACCCTAAGGAACAAAGCTCTACTCGGACGCATATGGAATTGCTAGAAACCAGAGCTGGCTCGATGACAACAGGTCAGTTTCCCTGTACAGCAAGTGTTGTGCAAGGCCTGGGAAATACAGACGTTCAAACAAACAACAACAACCATGAAAAACAACAGTTACAATTCCTGTCATCATCAAAGTTGTTATATGCTCAGGTATGTGAATATCGAGAAAAAAAAATTTTTTTAAAGAAAGGAATATATAATCCCAAGTTACATTAAGTGTTCTAGTGTTGGGTTCTTGGATAAACTGGACTGCTAACCACAAGCCTGTCAGTTGAAACCTATTAGCTGTGCCTCAGAAACTGTATACGGAGTCACTATGAGTTGCGAATCGGGCTGCAAACCTTAAGATCAGCGGTTTGAAACTACCAGCTGCTCCGCGGGAGAAAGATGAGGCTTTCTACTCCCGTAAAGATTTACACCCTCGGAAACCCTGTACAGGGTCGCTATGGGTCGGAACCGACTCGATGGCACTTAACAACAACAACAACAACAACAACAACAATAAGTAGTATTAAAATCCATGAAGGAAAATTTCAGGCCATTATACAAAAAGCATAAGAAGAGAAAGCATTTAGAATTGTTGGTCAGAGGCAAAGAGGGGAGGAGAAAGCATTACAGCCGAGGAAAGAAAAGAAAAAGAGTTACGGAAGTGAAGTATTGCCAATTTCTAGTCAAAGAGCTAGAGCTGTTGGTAATCTGTAGTAGAGTGTACTAGCAGGAGATAATGTTAGGATATGATATGATCCCATCGATACATTCATTCTACCAATCAAATTCAACAAGTTAAGCGCTCCATTGCTAACTGATAGGTTGGCAGTTCAAACCCACTAGTGGCTCCACAGGGAAACAATGGGGCCATCTGACTCCATAAAAATGAATAGCTCTGGAAACCCTTTGGAGCAGTTCTCCTCTGTGCTGTTGGATCATTATGAGTTGAAATCGGCTTAACAGCAATGGATTATTTTGTGTCAGACCT
The DNA here is from genome assembly GCF_000296735.1 of Chrysochloris asiatica. NCBI lineage: Eukaryota > Metazoa > Chordata > Mammalia > Afrosoricida > Chrysochloridae > Chrysochloris > Chrysochloris asiatica. The sequence goes on along the minus strand of NW_006408639.1, from coordinate 2,344,146 downwards.
TGTAAAGCAAGTGAGGACAGCTTCCTGTCCTTATCAGAGTGACCACGTGAAAGAGGAGGCAGAAATGTAACAGATAATTTTCACAAAATATAATCAGCATTAGAAGTAAGATAACACTAGAAAGCTATCGAAATAAATTGGAAATGCCTGCAACCTAGACTAGAGGAGCAGGAGACAAATTATAAGAGTAGAGAACCTGGGGAAAAGCACAAAGGTGGGAGTGAACAGTTTGCTCAGGGGGCTACTGCAGTATGGCTAGGTATGGAGGAGAATGTGGAATTGGGGCAGATGTGCAGAGAGCACAGGAATGCACTCTCTGAATGCTAGACAAGACTGATTTTTACAGGGGTGTCAGTAGGAATCTGTTGAAAGAATAGGAATTTAAACAAAAGGGATGGATAACCTGATATCCTCCACAGGCAGCCTCATAAAATCTGTAAGCACACAGAACCGTTTCTTCCCAGGAACATTCAAATGAAAATGGCTACTAATGGCATTTACATGTACAACACCTTAATCTCTTCAGCTAGGGTGAAAATAGGAAAGTTGTACTAGATCAGAGACTGGCAAACTCTAACCCCAGGGTCTGACACGAGATTTATTTTTCTGTAAATTAGATTGGAATGACAAATATTGTTCTCATTTGTTTCTTGTATTGTCTACAATGCAGTTGTGGCAGAGATGGTGTGGTCTGCAAAACCTAAACTATTTACAATCTGACTTATGGAAAAGTTTGCCAACCTTGCACAAGATAATCAATTGTGTTTGTTTCTTTCAGTCATAACATTATTTGAGTCTAATCAAATCTTTATCTAAATACCTGTAAATACCCCTATATCTTTCTAATGTGTGTGCTATTTATAAAGAAAATAAATGTACATATATAATGATTTTGGATGTTTTAGATAACTCAATAGACTGGCTAGCTGAGAATTATACAAGCTCAAAATATTAATTAGAAAAAATTCAAATACTTAAAAAGCTATCTTTATTTAAATCCCAGCTTAGGCAAATATCATGTCTGAAGATGCAGGTTATTTGGGGAGGGGGTGGTTGGTATACTGAATAATCATTGTAAAGTATTAGCAAGCAGAAAATGTAAGATAAGGAGCTGAACATAACAGGAAGCTGATATACTGCATCAATACCACGCATCCCCTTTTCTTATTATCATTCATTACATTCTAAACATGTTGGTGTTTTAATTGTTTGAGTCATAGATAAATGTGATGAACAGACACACATGGACAGAACCATTGAAGGTTAGCAGAACTGATTAGAGGCCTCATCATCTCAGGGACTCAGGGTTTACTGCTATTAAAAATGGAAATACATCATATTTATATAACACCTTGCCTTGGAAGAACTCATTAGACCATTTATTCTCTCAGATTTTTAGTTAAGATTTCATGTCTCATACTTATATTAAATATGTATTAGGAATATGGTGGGAGATATCATTTTCAGATATATTTTATCTATGGAGAAGTAAAAGTATAATTTAGTACAAAAACCATCATTTATTTTATTTTGCTTATTTTTTTTATCACTCAGTACAGAACTACTTAATAGTACATACAGAACTGAGATCATTTACACATGGGTCCACTTCCTAGAATAGAATTAAGAGTAACCCTGTACAGGGTCGCTATGGATCGGAACCAACTCGACGGCACTTAACAACCACCACCATATTTTTAACTGGATGATACGTACCTTCTATGTTTGTTGGCCAACTGCTCCCTCTCCCTCAGAGTTACTTTTGTAAAAAATGCAATGCTATTTTTTTTTTTTTACATGTTTCTGTAAAAACCATTAGCCTACAATCTTTACAAAAATACCTCCCAAGAAGACGGAACTATTGGTAAACCTGTAAATGATGTACGTACTATGTGCATGCAAATATGGCATAGTCCTCTAATCAACTGGAAAAACATCCAATGCTAAGGTTAGTAAATGTCTTAGTTACCTGTTTTTGTTGTTCGGTACCATCAAGTCAATTCAAATTCATACCCACCCTATGTACAACAGCACAAAACACTGCCTGATCTTTTGTTATTGCCACAACTGTTTGTATGTTTGAGCTCATTGGTTCAGCCACTGTGTTAATCCATCTTATTGAGGGTCTTCCTCTCTTTTGCTGACACTTTACTTTACCAAGGGATGGGATCACTGTGATAACATATCCAAATTACATCTTCACTTCTAAGTCATATTCTTTCTCTGCTTCTCCCAAGACATTTATTCTTCTGGCAGCCCATGATTTATTTCATGTTTTTAGCCAATACCTTAATTCAAATACATCAAATTTCATTAGGCCTTCCTTATTGATTATCCAGCTTTTTCATGAATATGAGACAAGTGAAAATATTATAACTTGCAAGACTTGGGACTGGTACACCTTAATCTTCAATAGGACATCTTTGCTTTTGAACACTTCATAAAAATCTTTTGCTGCAAACTAGCTCAATACAATAGGTCATTTGATTTAATGACTGCTGCTTCCATGAGTATTAATTTCAGTCCAACTAAAATCAAATTCTTGACAACTTCATCTTTTTTGTATGCTTATCAAAATGTTGCTTATTGGTCCAGTTGTGAGGATTTTTGATTTCTTTATGTTAAGGGGTAATCCATATTGAACACTGTAGTCTTTGATATTTAACAATAAGTGCTTCAAGGTTTTTTCACTTTCAATAAGCAAGATTGTGTCATATGAATATTACCAATTGTTCATAAGTCTAATTTAATTGTTCATATGAAATAAGTAGCACTTCATTATCTAGTGCTGTTAATTAACACTTAGCAAGTAACAGAAAGTTACCACAAGTGGAATGCTTTAGCAAAATAAATTTATTCTCACAGTTTAGGAAGTTAGAAGTCTGAATTAAGGGGACCAGCTCAAGAGGAAGACTAAGTCTCTTGCCTTCTTTCATCACCTGTGGGCTCCTCATCTCTGGGAGATGTCTTGGAATCAATCATTTCCTAGATCAAGGAGATTCTCAGTATACAGACTCTGGTCCAAAGAATGAACTCCACTCCTGACTTTTCTTTCTTGGTTGTACATAGGTCCTTCTCTCTGCTTACTTCTCTCTCCCATTACAAAATAAAAGGTGATACAGTCCACATCCTAAGGGAAATCCCCTTACATGAGGGTATGGCACTGTGGGATAAAGCGATTTGAAACATAAAGTTGGCAGTTCAAACCCACCAGATGCTCCTCAGAAACCCTATACAGGGTATCTGTCAGTTGAAATCAAGTTAATGTCACTTAACAAAACAACAACAGGCTGTGGCCAGAATAAGGGTAGTGATTTAACTAACTGTAATATAACCACCATAACCTTACCTCATTAACATTACAAACCAAACCTAACTATTTTTGCTGTTGTTGTTAGGTGTCATCTAGTCCTTACCAACTCATAGTGACCCTAGGCACAATAGAACGAAACTGCCTTGTTCTGGGCCAACCTCACAAGTGTTGCCATGCTTGAGTCCACTAATGCTGCCACTTTGCCAATTCATCTCGCTGCGGGTCTTCCTCTCTTTCTCTGACCCTTCAACTTGCCAAACATGATAATATGTCTGAAGTATGAGAGATGAAGTTCGGTCATTCTGGCCTTCAAGGAGCATTCTGTCTGTACTTTTTTTTTTTTTTTTTTTAATGTTTTATTGTGAATTATGTGATAGTTTACATGGGAGAACAATAGTTTTACATTCATCCTATCTTATATCATTTCATTGTTATGATTACAATCTCCTCCATGAATCATCAACCAACCAAAGGGTATACCCTACAAGCCTGCCCCCGGTCATCAGCACACAGCCAATCTCCCTCTCTGTATCTAAAATCCCCAACTGCTCCATCTCTCCACATCATCATCTCTGCCTCCATCTCAGGCATCACTGCTTCTCTGGGTAGGGTCCTGCTCTCTGTACTTCTCCCTTGATGGTCCTAGGGACCTCCACTCCTAGGCTGAAAAGTTAATCGCTCCCCTCCTGGCTACAAAACGTCTACCTTTACATTTCCAACCCTCACAAGCAGTCCTGATAACAATTATTCACTATTATATCACAAGAAAAGAATGTGTATTTCATTTCATCAGCCCCGCCTAGACAGATTGGATACTACTCAGCGGAGATTCTACCTACCTTCACACCCTCTGAATCTAGGTTCCCTCTTGAGAGCTTGTAAGCCAGTCACTTCTTGCTTTTGTAGCTCCCCCATTTTGAGTTGCCAATGTCCAAGTAGTCCATTGCTGTCTACTCTGTGTATGGAGGGGGTGGAAATGATCCTTGATGTAAGGATTTGTTCCCTCTTTTGAGCTACTGCATCTATAGGTGTAGGTCAAGTTAATCAAATTGTACCAGACTACTCTTTTTTTCCTCTTCTTTCTTCTTCTGGTTGAGCTCTAATCATCCAGTCATTGAAGCCAGGTCAAGTGGGTATTATCTGCAAGTGTGGGTGGTCTTGTGCATATGCACTCTCTTCTTATAAGCTGGATGCTTCACTCTCCACTCTGGTCCTCTGTGGCTGTGTTACTGACTCTGGGCCGAAGAGTCCCCAGGTCTTGTCACACTGCTGGCCAACCAGGTCTCCACCCAGGTTCACAGAAGTCTATTGAACAATGTAGGGCTTAGCTTGCAGCTTCATTGCTGTTTTCCCTCACTTTCCTTTATCGGTGACGAGTATGGTCATCAATTAGAGTGTGTATTCCCTTTGAGTCTTAGTCTTGGAATGGGTTTTACACTGAGGGGATCCAACCACTTTCTTTGATGTCTCCTAGGCAAGCAACTTGCATGTTCTTGTAGTAACAGTCAGTCTGCCTATGTTGTTTTGTATTTTTCCTGTAGGTCTTTCTATCAAGAAGTATCTTTTCTTCTTCTAGCCACTCCAGGCTAATCTGCTCATCCTTTCAAGTGGAAATTTCCCATCTCTGAAAATCTGGTTGTGATTCAGGCTTCCACCTATATAGTCTTATGTAATGCAAAAGCTCTGCAGGAACCCTCCTTCACTGGTCACATTATAGCCCCATTTTAGGTACTCCAATCAGTTATAGGCAGAAGACGGACTTACAAGCTTTCTATGGTGATGTTTCTGGCTATTCCTTTCTTTCCCCCTCCAGTGTCTATTTTAAAATATAATGCAAGGAAAACCAAGATTCAAAAGACAGCCAGCATCTTAACATTATTCCCCTCTTTTCCCCATTCCAACCATGTCTCAATCTCTGTATCCCAGAGCCCTGTTGTTCCAAGGTTGTGCATACATCATTATTTACCTCTGTCCCACTTAGCCCATGCAAATCTGCCTCCTTGTTTTCCCATCTGCTTTGTTCTTCCATTCACCTCTCCCTTCTTGTATATTGCTCCCCTCACCAGCACGTAAACTACCCTGTATCTATTCCCTGTCCCGTGTTCCACCTTCCCTTCCCTCTCCTCACGTCCCCCTGCCCACATCCCAGCAACCCGCAAAAAATACACCCCCCTTTAGTATGGGTTATTTTTCTTAGTCTTTTACAGTAGTGGTCCTATGCAGTATTTTTCCTTTTGTAACTGACAAATTTCACTCAACACAATGTCCTCTAGGTTCATCCATGTTAAGCAGTGGCTTGCAGCTTCCTTGTTATTTTTCAAGGTAGCATAGTATTCTATTGTGTGTATGTACCACAGTTTGTTTATCCATTCTTCAGTTGATGGGCACTTTGGCTGCCTCCATCTTTTTGCTAGTGTAAATAGTGCTGCTATGAACATTGGTGAGCATATATCTTCTCGTGTTGTGGCTCATATTTCTTGTGGGTAAATACCAAGTAGAGGAATTGCTGGATCATATGGTCTTTCTATTCGTAACCTTCTGAGGAAGTGTCATAATGCTTTCCAGAGAGGCTGGACAATTTTGCAGTCCCACCAGCAATGCGGGAGTGTCCCCGTCTCTCCACATCCCGCAAGCATTTATTGTCCTCTACTTTTTTGATCTTTGCTGTTATGGTTGGTGTGAGATGATATCTCATTGTTATTTTGATTTGCATCTCTCTAATGGCTAGTGATAGTGAACATTTCTTCATATTGTCTGTACTTCTTCCAACACAGATCTGTTTGTTCTTTTGGCAGCCCATGGTACTTTCAATATTCTCCTTCAACACCATAACTTAAAACTATCAATTCTTCTATGGTCTTCCTTATTCACTGTCCAGCTTTTGCATGCATATGTGGTTATTGAAAATACCATGGTTTGGGTCAGGTGCACCTTAGTTCTTAAGCTGACATCTTTGTTCTTCAATACTTTAAAAAAGGTCTTGTGCAGCAGATATGCCTAATGCAAGATCATTAAATTTCTTGATTGCTGCTTCCATGAGTATTGATTATCGATTCAAATAGAATGAAGTCTTTCACAACATTAATCTTTTCTCTGTTGATAAGAATGTTGTTTATTGAGCCAGTGGTGAGAATGTTTGTTTTCTTTACAATGATATGTAATCCATACCAAAGGTTGTGCTCTTTGGCCTTCACCAGTATTTTAAGTCCTATTCACTTTCAGCAAGCAAGGTTGTATCAACTGCATATCACAGGTTGTTAATGAGTCTTCCTCCAATCCTGATTCCATGTTTTTCTTCATAGAACCCAGCTTCTCAGATGATTTACTCAGCATATAGGTTGAATAAGTATGGTGAAAGAATACAACCCTGTCACACACATTTCTTAATTTTGAACCATTCAGTGTTCCCATGTTCTGTGTGAACAACTGCCTTTTGATCCATGTACAGATTCCTTATGAGCACAGTTAAATGTTCTGGAATACTCATACTTCACAATGTTGTCCATAGCTAGTCATGATCTACACAATTGAAAGCCTTTGTGTAGTCAATGAAGCACAGGTAAACATCTTTCTGGCAATCTTTACTTTAAGCCAAGATCCATCGGACATCAGATATGATACCCCTCATTCAACATCTTCTTCTGAATTCAGCTTGAACCTCTAGAAGTTCTCTGTCAATGTGTGCTCTCAGCTGTTTCCGTATTGCTTTTAGTAAAACTTTACTCGCATGGGATATCAAAGATATTGTCCAATAATTTCCACATTCCTTTTGGTCACCTCTCTGGAATGAGCACAAATATGGATCTCTTCCAATCAGTTGGCCAGATAGTTGTCTTCCAAATTTCTTAGCAGAGATGAGTGAGTGCCTCCAGTGTCACCTCACTTTTATGAAATATTTCAACTTTCATTCCATCATTTCCTAGTGCCTTGTTCTTTGCCAATTCCTTCAATGCACCTTGGACTTCTTCCTTCAGTATCATTGACTCTTGATCATATGCTACCTCTTGAAATGGTTGAACATCAATCATTTCCTTTTGGTACAATGACTCTATGTATTCCTTCCATCTTCTTTTGATGCTTTTTGCATCGTTCAATAATTTGCCCAGAGAATCCTTCAATAACAAAAGTCGAGGCTTGATTTTTTTCTTCAGTTCCCCCAGCTTGAGAAATGCTGAGCGTGTTCTTTCCTTTTGATTTTCTGACTCCAGATCTTTGCACATTTTTTGGTAATATTTAACTTTGTCTTCTTGAGCTAATCTTTGACATTTTCTGTTCACTTCTTGTACCTCCTCATTTCTTCCATTTGTTTTAGCATACCTACACTGGAGAACAAGTTTCAGTGTCTCTTCTGACATCCATTTTGATCTTTTCCTTCTTTCTTGTCTTCTTAATGACTTTTTGCTTTCTTCCTGTATGATGTTCTTGATATCATCCTACAACTCTCTGGTCTTCAGTCTTTAGTGTTTAATGCATCAAATCTGTTCTTCAGATGATCTCAAAATTAAGGTGGGATAAATTCAAGGTCATATTTTGGTTCTCACGGGCTTGTTTTCATTTTCTTCAGCTTCAGTATGAATTTGCATATGAGTAATTGATGGTCTGGTAGCATAGTGGTTACGAATCAGGCTGTGAACTGCAAAGTCAGCAGTTTGAAACTACCAGCTGTTCCACGGGAGAAACAGGAGGCTTTCTGCTCCCGTAAAGACTTACAGCCTCGGAAACCCTGTACAGGGTCTCTATGAGTCGGAACCGACTCCTCGGCACATCACAACAACAAACAATAGATGGTCTGTTCCACAATCTGCCTTTGGCCTTGTTTTGGCTAACGATATGGAGCTTTTTCCACTGTCTCTTTTCACAGATGTAGTCAACTTGATTTCGATATATTCTATTTAGTGATGTTCATGTGTATAATTGTCTTTTATGCTGTCTAAAGAAGGTATTTGAAATGAACAAATCTTTGGTTTTGCAGAATTCTATCATGCGATCTCCAGCATCATTTCTGTCACCAAGGGCATATTTTCCAACTACTGATCCTTCCTCTTTGCTCCCAACATTTGCATTCCAATCACCAGTAATGATCAATACATCTTGATTGCATGTTTGATCAGTTTCAGATAGAAGAAGTTGGTAGAGTTCTTCTATTTCATCCTTACTGGCTTTAGTGGTTGGTGCATAAATATGAATAATAGTGGTATTAACTGGGCTTCCCTGTAGGTGCATGGATATTATCTTATCACAGACAGCGTTGTACCTCATGACTGATCTGTTCTTTTTGACGATGAATGCAACACCATTACTCTTCAATTTGTTATTTTTGGTATAGCAAACTATGTGGTTGTCAGATTCAAAATGGCCAACACCAGTCTGTTTCAGCTCACTAATGCCTAAGATATCAAATGTATGTGTTCCATTTCACTTATTACAAGTTCCAATTTCCTAGATTCATACTTTGTCCATTCAATTTTCTGATTATTAATGAATGTTTACAGCTGTTTCTCTTCATTGTGAGTTGTGTCCTCCAGAGTTTAGGATTTACAACACATCACAAAATGGAGGTTAAGTGCACTATACTGGGATTCATGGTCTAACCAGTCTGACAAATATTTGGTGGGGGGACACGAGTGACTCCATGACCATGAGTTAGTTTCTTTTCTGACTTTTACAGGTTTCTGAAGTTTTCTGAGTCTCTTTTCCATTATGAGGAAGGTAGGAATAATGCCACTGTAAATTAAATGTCCAAGGCATTCCAAAGATGTGTGAGAACCTAATAGTTCCAAGGACAGTGCTTTTGAAGTTTATTGATGACAAATCCAAAAGAGTCCTTGTTTTTAATAACCTTTTCCATTATGACCATTCAAGTTCCATAAACTGTTCTAAGATTCATGCAAATATTTCTTCTCTTAAGCTTTATTAAGCCCTTTCTGCCTTAGGTAACTTCTCACTGAGATATATATATAATATT
>NW_006408639.1:2330877-2334757 GCF_000296735.1 Chrysochloris asiatica | reverse complement strand
ATATAATATTAATATTCATGTATATCAAGCATTCTAGGCATTAAACTGAGTAAGTCTCCAAGTAATCCTAGGGTTATTGATTGCTAGTATGGTAATTCTGATTCTCAGTGACTCCATGTGTTCAGAGTAGAACTGTGCTTCACATGGTTTCCAATGAATGATTTTTGATAAGTAGATTGTCAGCTTTTTCTTCTAAAGCACCTCTGGTTCAAACCCATAACCTTTTGGTTAGCAGTTGAATATATTAATCATATGCACCAGCCAGTGACTCTAAATCATACGACTGTGGTGTCCTTAAGTACACTTGAGTTGATTCCAATTCACAGTGACCCTGAATAGGGTTTCCAAGAAGCAACCAATGGATTTGAACCACCAACCTTGAGGTAAGTGGTCCAATGCATATCCTACAGCACTACACCAAGACTCCTAGGGTAGAAGCTATCAATAGTATTATTTCTACTTTACAGATAAGAAAAACGAGATTGCCTAGTATCAGAAAGAATTAAGATTCATATCCAGGCACTGTAATTCACAGACTCCTAATATTAACCTAAGGAGCTCTGGTAGCATAGTGGTTACGAATCGGGCTGCGAACCTTAAGGTCAGCGGTTCGAAACTACCAGCAGCTCTGCGGGAGAAAGATGAGGCTTTCTACTCCCGTAAAGATTTACAGCCTCGGAAACCCTATACAGGGTCGCTATGGGTCGGAACCGACTCGATGGCACATAACAACAACAACAACAACAATATTAACCTAACCACTTCGCTATTGTGTTTCCTAAATCATCAGTCTCTATATAATCCCCCCCTCCCGACCCCCAGGCAACTATGAAGATACTTTAGGATAGTGACTATGTTATGGGTATCTAAGATTCTGGTAAGTATGCAAGAATGATTAGCTGAATGGCTAAATAAATGACTATGTTTGTATCAGTGCATCTGTGAGTCTCTTTGAAAAGAGTCCAGAACAGTTCTACTCTACTCATGAAGGCATCACACATCCGACTCAACTCAGTGGCCAGTAACAGCAGCTTAGCGCTACACATACTTCAATATATTTTAGCTCACTTTAGCTTCTTGAGTTTAGGGGTAAAGTCATTCTTTGTTTATATCTGTAGTTTTTAACAGTACACCATCAGTAAAAATACAAACCTCTGCTGAATAAATTAATACACATCAGCTAATTTTATTTGTTGATTTATGCAAGCCACAATCTTTGGCTTTCATATACAAATCCCTTCCTTAATCTGGAAAGTTTTCCAGATTGTCTGTTATCTGAAAATCCAAATAACATTTTAATTGGATTTCTCTCTTTGATGCTTAACCTTGGGGCCTACAAAGAGTGTCTCTATGTTTGTGGCTTATTTTCTATAAATTAGGAATTTGACTAGTTTAAGGTGGCATGGTAATATTGGACTAAGGTCACCTTGAGGGTAGGAACATTATCTTCTTTCTTTGGAATTCACATTAATTTAAAACAAATAATAGGATATAAAGAGTCATTCATCATTAGCCACCATATAACAAGCTTTACTGCAAAGAGAAATTAATTTGACAAATCTTTGACAGGCTGCAGTATAATGTCTTTTCATTTATTAATTATTTTTGTTTTAATAATAATATTTTGCTTTGCTTTGTGGTTGTTACGTGCCGTAGAGTCGGTTCTGACTCACAGTGACCTTGTATAGGGTTTCTGAGGCTAAAAATCTTTACGGGAGCAGAAAGACTCTTCTTTTTCCCACAGAACGGCTGGTAGTTTCGAACTGCTGACCTTGAGGTTCGCAGCCCAATTCATAACCACTACACTACCAGAGCTCCTTGCTTTGCTTTACCCATGATTTCTTCTTCTTCTTTACTTCTTTAATCAATTCTCATATGTCCTAATTTTTCTCTGTACTTAATATTTTACTTAACAATATTTATAATTCCATATCATAATTGTTATTAACATGTTCTCAGGCAGAGTTTAATTACTTGTGATACTCTGCTCTGATTTTCTGGTAAAGACAGTTTAAGAAGGAATCAGAATGCGATGCTTCAGTCCATTACTTTCCGTTAAGCATTTCTAAAGAAGTGTGAAGATTATTAATTATCAGGTTTTTAAAGTAGAAACTCAGAGGTTTTACTGTGTTCAAAAACATCTATAAAAATTATCTGTAGAACTCATAAAAGGCATTTTCTTTTCCCCTGTCAGTGAGACTCAGATTAGACAACTAGGGGGCCAGGCTGTGGTTTCTACTGTTTTATTTTCTTCTACATTATAATAAGAACTGAATGTCCCCCCCCCCAATGAAATGTACTGGTGGCAGCAGCAATGGGCTCAACTGTCACAATGATTGTGAATCAGTGTTTCATTCTGTTATGCATGAAGTTGCTATGAGAAAGAACCAACTGGACAGAATCTCCAACAACAAATATGAACACAAATGTTCGAGAACCATGTTTTACTTAGCTTATTTCATTGTGTTTGATTTGCTGTTATCATGTTGATTTACAGATGAACTTTCGGATGCAGATGCCAAAAGTCGCAAAGGAAGTAAGGACCCTCCAAGACTTTTTTTTAGGACTATGTTCTCCCTTTTATCAGTAAGAATCCTTGTAAAAATCACTGATAGTCAGAATTTTGTGGTGGTGGCTTCACAAGAAACTAGTTAAATTCCTTCATTTACATGTTGAAATTGGACCCAAGATTTAAGGTAAACTGCTGAATTATGTTGAATTAAATGCTGTTGAGTTGGTTCTGACTCATGGTGATCCTGTATAGGGTTTCTGAGGAGCAACTGGTGGGTTTGAAATGCACACTTTGTGATTCATAGTCCAGTGCTGATCCTACAGCACCACACCAGGAATCCCAAATAAAGTATAATAAAAGTTATTTCTTTTATCTACTACTTTGCTAATATCCATTCCAGAGCTTCATAAAGAGAAACAGCAAGAATATATTACTTTCATAATTGGGCAATAATTCCTGGCTCAGTAGGGTGTTCTTTGGCTCTATATTTTTTCTTCTGAGGCTGGAATGTCTGAGATGCTCCTTCAGTCCCTTGCCTAGAACTCCAGCTGGGATAGCTGTACTCACTGTGGTCTGGCTGGGCAGCTCTCCCTTTTTTTGACTTTGTGGAAGTATGGTGGATTCCCTAACAGTAGGGGTAATCACACTTCTTACATAGCATTAAGCTTCAAGAGGGAGAAAGCAAAAACTGCCAATAGTTTTATAGGGTAGACCATTAATTGCCTCTTTTATTACATTCTATTGGTCAAAGCAATTGGCCAGTTAGATTTAAAAGAAAAGAAAGCAGATTTCACCTTTAGAAAGAGCAGCATTTTAGGGAAGGAATTAATGCCAAATGCACCAGACTGCAAAGCTGTTTGAACTGCAAGGTAGGCAGTTGAAGCTCCCCAGTTGTTCCTCAGAATACTCCTTGTTCCTATACAGGGTCGCTATGGGTCAGAACTGACTCGACAGTATTTAGCAACAACTACAAAAACCTCTCAAGACCACCCCTCATCTGTCACTTTGTTGTACTGTGGAGCTTTGTGTTTCGCTCTGATGCTGGAATCTATGCCACCAATATTTTAAATACCAGCAAGCTAAACCATGGTGGACCAGTTTCAGCTGAGCTTCCAGGCTTAGGCAGATTAGGAAGAATTAAAGATGGACTATTTATGAAAGGATAGTCACTCAAAACCTTATGCAGAGACACAGAACGCTGTCAGACAGCACCCGAATACTGAATATTGAAACATTATGAAAAACACCAGAATACTAGCATACATAGTGCTAATGGAGGGGGCGGCTGAACAATGTGCGCAAACCTGGTGGAAACCCAGACCATGGAGCGGCGGGGTGAGAGGTGTCTGGAGACCAGGTTGACGGGGC
>NW_006408639.1:2322345-2330777 GCF_000296735.1 Chrysochloris asiatica | reverse complement strand
GGGGAAGGGGAAGGGGGTTGCCTAGCGGGAAGATAGGAAGAGACCGCAGCGGCCAGCCAGGCTGTCCTACTTACCCCCCAGATGCGAGGGCGCCTTCCCGGCCTAGCTGTTAGATGGTGGCTTTGAGGTGGGCTCGACCAATTTAGAGACCCACAAGTGTAGCCCAAAGCGTCTCATTACAACTCTGTCGCCCCTGCTGTGCTTCGGTCTCTTGACTAATATGACATCTGAGGATGGAAATCCCACCTTTGAGCCAGACTTAAGGGGTCGCTATGAGTCGGTTCCGACTCGATGGCACCTGACAACAACAACAACATAGTGCCTGAGGTTAATCCGCTCAGGAAGGCACTCAAAATGCAACTGGGGGAAAAGCTGCATCCTCAAAGTAGAGATGGCTGAAGACACATGTGATCAAGAGCCAATTGTACTGAAGGAAGAAGTACATCATGCATTGAAGGTATTGACAAAGAACAAGGTTCTGCAAATTGATGAAATACAAACTGAAATCTTTCAAGAAACTGATGTAACACTGGTGGTACACTCATCTATGCCAAATATTTGGAAAACATCTACCTGGCCAACTGATCGAAAGAGATCCATATTTTTGTCATTTTCAAAAACAGATAACCCAATGGAATATGGAAATCATTGGACATGTCATTAATATCAAAGGCAAATAAAATTGTGCTAAATATAATCGGAAACAGCTGTCATAATACATTGACAGAGAACTGCCAAGGTCCAAGCCACATTAAGACATGGAATGAGGGATATCATTGCTGACATCAAAAGGATCTTGGCTGAAGTCAGGCAATATCAGAAAGATGTTTTCCTGTGGTTTATTGACTCTGCAAAGGCTTTTGACTTTGTAAACCTTGACAAGCTATGGACAACACTGGGGAGCATGGGCATTCCAGAGCACTTCATTGTTCACATGAGGAACCTGTACATAGACCATGATGCAAATGTTTGAACAAAACAATGGGGCTGTTCAAGAAAAGTATGCGGCAGAGTTGTACTCTTTCACCATACTTTTTGAATCTGTATGCTGACCAAATAATCTGAGAAGCTGGATTATATGAAGAAGAACATGGCATTAGGCTTAGAGGAAGACTCATTAACAGCCTGGGATATGCAGATGACACAGTATAGCGTAAAGCAGAAAGGATTTATTTAAAACACTTAAGGATAAAGATCAAAGACCACAACCTTCAATGTGGGTGGCAGCTCAGCGTAAAGAAAATAAAAATCCTCACAACTGGTCCAATAAGTAATATCAGGATAATTGGAGAAAAGATTAAAGTTGTCATTGACTTCATATTGATTGGATCCACTATCAACACACATGGAAGCAGTAGTCAAGAAATCCAATTATGTACTACATTAGGAAGATCAGCTTCACAAGACCTCTTTAAAATGCTGAAAATGTCAATTTAAGGACTAAGGTGCCTCTGACCCAAGCCATGATATTTTCAATAACTTCATATGTATGTGAATGCTGGAGAGTGAAAAAAGAAGACTATAGCACTGATAAATTTGAGTTATGCTGTTGGAGAAGAATATTAAAAATGCCATGGACTGCTAGAGGAACAAACAAATCTGTGTTGTAAGAAGTACATCCAGAAACTCCTAAGAAGTAAGGATAGTGACTCCCTGTCTCATTCTTCAGACATATTATCAGGAGTGATCATCCCTGAAAAAGCACATCATGCTAGGTTAAGAGGAGGGTCAGTGAAATACAGGAAGATTCCACTGAGATGAATTAGCACAGGGGCAGCTGCAATGGCCTCAAGCTTAACAATGATTATGAGGATAGCACAGGACTAGTCAGTGTTTCATTCTGTCGTGTCTAAGTTTGCTATGAACCAGAACCAACTTGACAGCACCTAACAACAAAACATCTTTCAAGACTGGAGTCCTGGCGTTGTGTTGTAGGGTAAGCCCTCAACTGCTAACCAGAGAGTTGATGCTTCAAATCTACCATTCGCTCCTTGGAAACCCTATACAAGGTGTCTATGAGTCAGACCCTATTCATAAACAACAATAACAACCATCTTTCAACACTATCACAAAAGTACAGTAAGAGGAACCTTTTCCCCATTCCGGTCTGCTTATTTCATTCTGGTAGTTGTATTTCATTGCAGTGCTATACATCTTTGAGAACAGAAATTGAGTTCTCATAGCCCAATCTCCTTCCATGAATGTTTTCTTAGGCACCCTGCGCAAATCAGTTGCTATGGAGCTAATCTGACTCGTTCATAGGAACCAAGAAGCCCCTAATGGCACTGTGGTTACACAGTTGGCTGCTAACCTAATAATCAGTGGTTCAAGTTCACCAGCTAATTGCTTCATGGGAGAAAAGTGTGGCAATCTTCTTCTGTAATGAGTACAGCCTTGGAAAACCTATGATGCAATTGTACTGTGTCCTATAGAGTCACTATAAAGCATTACATATTCTCAGTAGTTACTTGTTGATATTTACGTACTGTCCTTCCCTCTTGTCTTCAGGTGCACATTGGAAAGTAGATGCATGAGTCTTGCAAAAAAACATAAGTCAGTTATTAGCTATTGAGAGTTTGCTATTTTTCATATTCTGAGCAAAGAGTTTCTACCACGTATTATTTTTTTTTTTGAATATTCATTAGAAGCTAAGGAGATAATATATGGTGTCTGACAACCAGAAAGATCAGGTCATTAATCAAGGTTACACACTAGAAGATAGAAACAAAAAAGGAACCCAGTCTCTCTACCTTCAACATTGTGGTCTTTTTGCAAGCCAGGATGTGCAAAACAGTGTAGGTAGGTTGCCCTTTCAAGAATTAAGGCAACAGAAAGCGGAAAATCGAAGGGAAAGGCCAGACAAGGATGTGGCCGGCAGAGAAGAGAGAAGTTAAGAGAATAGGAGAGAGGCCAAGAGGATAGGTGAGGGTGGAAGAATATACTGAAGAGTAAAAACTACATTTAAAAGATGTTGTTTTAAGATATGGAGGAAGAACTCATAGGAAAGCAGATTTGAGTCAGTAAAGAGTCATTAAAGACAGAAAATGGTTAGTTGAAGGAGAAATGATGGAAGAAAGTTAGAAGCTAATGATGACATGGCAGACATAAAAATGTTGACCTTGGTAGTCATTTCCTTCCGTGCTCAGTGGTCGTACAAAAGAGGAAGGAAGTGCTTACCAATACTTTGTGAAAAGAAAAGGAAGAAACTGAGTCTTCTAGTGAATAGAAATCTCAGGCAATATAATTTCAGGGAAAATAGTCAGTGTGATAAGGAAAAAAAAAACTACCAAAAGTAAAGTTAAATAGAAGAATACACTCTTGTATCTTTCTTAGGGAACGCTGACATCCTTCAGAGATAGGAGGAAAGAATGCTCATAGCATAAGATTCTGATTTCCTTCTCTTAAAAACTTCTAATCTTTAATTTTAAAAGAAATCCTAATATCAGAAAAGGATGAGTAGTCTAATTAGAACTCAGTATTGATGAGTGTTAAATTCTCTAATGAATCCCTACCTTTTGAGATTTTGTAAGTAGAAGATTAACAGTCCTTTCATATTTCAAGCAATAAAATATCTTTTGCAGATGATATTAAAATCCCCCCTTTTTTTTTAGAATCTGATGAAAATTAAGAGGTCAAGTTCATGAAGAAAAAAGAAAAAACAAACCCCAGCGATCTTAGAATACTACCCACCCCTCTATAATCTTTCCAATTTTTATTCAATGCCCCAGTCTATCTTAAAGAAAAATCTATAGAACATGTGGAACAAGGATGTACTTTCCCTTTTTGTCAGATAAATCTCTTTTTTAAAAAGAGCTTAATATTCCATCAGGAAAGACAAAAAAATAATCCTCAGAAAATTAGCCATAAAAGCACAAACTAGTCTGGGAGAATAGCCTACAGCAAAATTTAAGCAGCATCACCCAGTAGTCTTAATATTAACTGACATTAATTTTGAAGTAATCATTGCTAATATGAATTACAGATAACAGATTAAACTATGTTTATTTACATCCTTTAAAATTCAAGGGGATGTTTTCTTTGGCTATATGCATGTAAACTCCTTTTCCTACCAATTGTGCACACCTTTCTCCTTTGAGAGTGAATTTGTTGTTGTTGTTAGGTGCCATCAAAACGGTTTTGATTCAGTGCCCCTATGGGCAATAGAATGAAACACTGCCAAGTCCTGTGTCATCCTCACAATTGTTGCTACGTTGGAGCCCATTCCTGCTGCTATGGTATCTATTCTTCTCATTTGGGGGGATTCCTCTTTTTTGACGAGCCTCCATTTTACCGAACATTATATGCCCTTCTTCAGGGACTGGTTCCTCCTGACAGCATATCCGAAACATAAAAATGAATAAGAAGCACTTCACAACAACAACAAATAACACTGGTGTGGTGCTGAGAGTTAATGGGCTGGACTGCAAGGTTGGTTTAAACCGCGAAGTCGGTGCTTCCAACTCACTAGCCACTCTCAGAAACCCTATGCAGGGTCGCTATGTGTCAGAACTGACGTGGCAGCACTTAGCATCTATGATATGAACCCATTTTCAGTGGGAAGAGGGACTCTTATTCCTTCTTTACTCCTGATGCTTAACTCTCTTATGCCACCAACTTTGACCACCTACATTGTTAATGGGAAATGTATCCTCCACAGTCTCAATCTCTCTACAAAGTGCAGTTGTTTTGAAAGCCAATGAAGTTATGCCCATACTCACAGCAATGTTTTCCTTACTATGGAGGAATGTGAAAGAACGTGGTTTAGTGGGGGTGGGCATGGGGTCTGGAGTCCCATTTCCTAGATATAAACCTCTATGCCACCATCTTTCCAATTCCTTGATCCCTCACTTACGTGCAGGTAACTCAAGGCAAGTTGATCATGTTGGTCTCTCTTTCCTCATGAAGAGAGCAGCATTGTCAATTGCATAGAGTTGTAATGAAGATTAAATTAGATAAAATATATTGCCATTGTTAGAGCATCCACTATTATCTTTTTTGTTTCTCTGTTTTATTATCTCAGCCTTGCCAAAGTCCTAGAGTACAATCTCCAGTTTTTTCTATGTGAAAAGTAAAAGTGATTAAAATTTAAAAAATAATAGTAATGGAAACTCAGAAGTCTCAATTCATTTGTATATCATATAATTCAAATGTCAATAACATAGTGAGACCTACCTCAGTTAATATTAAACTTTGCACATCTCTATCTTCTTCCAGTACTCCCAATCTCCCCAGTCTGTTCTATTTTATTCCCCCAGCACGTACTTGGAAGCACATGCAATTTATTTATTCTACTTATTGTCTATCTCCTCCTGCTGGAATCCTAGACCAATTAAGTCTAAAGTTTATATTCATTTTATTCATTGCTATATACCAAATACCAAAAATGATGCCTGTGGTGTAGGAAACACTCTATAAGTACATAGGACTTCCTGGGCAGTATAATGGTTAACCACTGATCTACTAACTGAAGCGTGGAAGTTTGAAATTCACCCACGGGTACTTCAGAACACAGGGCTCGCACTATACTTCTAAGAGGTTACTGCCTACAAAACCCTATAAAGCACAGTTTTATTCTGCACACATGGTGACTCCCTGAGCTAGAAATGACCTGATGACAACCAAGAATTCTAAGTTTAAGGGAACTTCAAAAAGTTCATGGAAAAGTGGAATGAAAAGAAAATGGAATTTCTCCAAAACTTTTTAAGGCCCCCTCTATCTGTTGCTGTGGATCTGTAGGATAATCACTGGACTGTGAACCACAAGGTCAGTAGTTCCAACCTACCACCTGCTTCAGGAGAAAGATGAGGCTTTCTGCTCCCACAAAGAATTAGAGCCTCAGAAACCCTATGCAACATCAATATGAGTCAAAACTGAGAGCTCTTAACAATAGTAACTATCTGTTGAATAAATGGAGAAATGATGAAACAGAATGAAAGAAAGTATTAACTGTTCTTGGTAAAAGAAAAAAAAAGAATAGAAAAGGAAATTTGGATGCAAAACCATGTAAGTTTTAAAATATGGTAAGGAACTTGGAACATCAGAACAATGTTCTTTCTGAGTTATTCATTACCTTTCATAGCTTCAATTTTGACAACATATTTAGATAAACTTTAAATAGTAAAAGTGTCTTTGCTGTTGTTATTGTGTGCTGTGGAGTATGCTTTGACTCACAGTGGCCCTATATAGGCTTTTGAGAGCTGTTGGTGGATTTGAACTGCCAACCTTGCCATTAGTAAGGCCAGGGATGCTTGTACTTAGTTTGTTTTTGTATTACTTCATTTTATTCCTACCATCTTTGATAAATAAAGATCACACATATCTAGTAGTCACTTCCCTGGCATGGAATAGAAGTAGAGAATAAGTTCCTTGTGTCCCCAAACTAGTGTGCCACAGGACCACAAGACTGGTTTGAACCAAAATACTGGCAGTTCCAACCCACCAGCTACTGCTCAGTAACCCTACACAGGGTCACTATAATTTGGAACTGACTCAATAGCACTTAACAATAACTAGAAGCATATTGGCTGTATAGGATAAGCACTGGACTTCAAACCACAAGTTTGGTACTTCAGCTGTTCCACAGGAAAAGGATGATGCTTTCTATTCCTGCAAAGACTTACAGGCTCACTATTTGTTGGAACAGTCTGCAGTGTACTTAGAATCAGTAACTAGAACCATGACTTAGGTTTCCTAGCTCATATTATGCTACCGGTGTGGGGTGTGGCTTCATCAACATGATAATAGGTTTGCTCTCTCCCTTTGGTGATCAAGGAACTCTAATGGCACACTGGTAAAGAGCTTAACTGTTCACTAAAAAGTTGTTATTCAAATCCACCAGCTTCCCCATGGAAGAAAGATGAGACAGTATGCTTCTGTAAAGATTACAGCCTTTGGAACCCTGTGGGTCATTTCTACGTGATCCTATATGGTGACTGTGAGGTGGAGTTCACTTGACTTGACAGCAGTGGAGCTTGGGGAATCAAGAGGAAGACACTCAGACTACTCAAATAGTACTTGAATTGAATCTAGAAGTCAAACTACTTAGGAGGACGAACACAAAACAACATGATGTCAAAAATAACACCAACAATGCTACTAATTTTGTGGTCTTGTATGTGTGCCTCATCTCATCATTTGCAGCTTCAAGAAAAATTACAGTTATCTGAAGAAAAGGATTGACAGAACGAAAATCACCTGCAGAAAGAAGTTCTGTCTTCTGCATGATTATTTTTGTTAAATTTCAGAAAAATCATAATATGTTATCTTCCTAGGTGAAAAAAATATCTATTTGGAATCTTGATTTCAAGGATTTTATACTTTCTATTTTTTTTTCTGCTGTATTTCTCCCTAGTCCATTCCATATATACACAGACTCTATCTAACCAATTACATTCATATAGGAATACTGGGACACTTTTCATATCATACTACCTGAGAGTTAGAGTCCAAATACTTAGAATGACTTTGCATCGCAATTTGCAAGAACAACCCCAGATTTTGCCAGTACTGCCAGTGTAATTATTAATAACACCCACTTCCATCTCAGAAGTCTTGCAGTTTGGATGGAGAATGTTATGTTCACTCTACATGTATTAAATTTCAGATATAAAGAGAATAGGAAAAACAAGGAACAATTAGAGTTTCATAATGCAACAAAGTAAATCCAGAGTCCTAGAGTTGCACTGTAGGATAAATACTGGACTGTAAGATCAATGGTTCAAACCAACTAGATGCTCTATGGGAGCCGTATTCATGATTGCTATGAGTTGAAACCAACTCAACAACACTTAACAACAAAACATGTAAACAGAAAGAGAGTCATAAGGTCAAGAAGCAGTCTTTATTTAAAGACACACCTTCACCTTAATTTGTTTCATTTCTACATCTTGAAAATGGCACTTAACTTACGGGTCCAGAGATTTGACTAAAGTCTATTTGTATTATAAATGTCTTCACCCAAAATACCTGATATTCTACAATTTAAAAACTTTTCTTCCCAAAGTTGTTTGAAAAATAATGAAAATTATTAAATAGAAAAGATGGCATCTTACCAGGTAGGACTTATTTTAAAACAAAAATGAAGCACTAATGCTCATTAGTATTATTAGATGTATCAAGATTGACATAGAAATTTAAAGAGACAGTATAGACATAAAACCAAATGACCACCGCTCGTCTATCTGTCCTGCTGTGGTGGTTTGAGTTGCTGTGATTCTGAGGGCTATGCCACCGGTGTTTCAAATAACCAGCAGGGCCACCCATGGTGGACAGGTTTCAGATGAGCTACAAAACAAAGACAGACTAGGAAGAAAGAGTGACAAACTACTTCCAAATCACTAGTCACTGAAAACTCTATGAATAGCAGAGAAACATTGTCAGATACAGGACTGGAAGGTGGGAAGGCACTCAGAATGTGACTCGGGAAAAAAATG
>NW_006408639.1:2249222-2319460 GCF_000296735.1 Chrysochloris asiatica | reverse complement strand
TCAAGTGTGGCAGCGGTAGTGAGGTTGGCCCAGGATTGGACATTGTTTTGTTCTGCTGTGCATGGGGTCGCTATGAGTCAGTTCCAACTCGATGGTAGCTGACAACAACAATGCTCATTTGGCAAAATCTGTGAAAATCTGTGAACACCCATGCTGTTCCACCACTCGTCTTTCAGTTTGTCATACTGTGGTGGTTTCTGAGTTGCTGTGATTCTGAAAGCTATGCCACCAGTATTTTAAATACCAGCAGGGTCACCCGTGGTGGACAGGTTCCATATGAGCTTCCAGACGAAGACAGACAAGGAAGAAGGAGGGGCAAACTATTTCTGAATATTTAGTCATTGAAAGCATTATGAATAGCAGAGAAGCACTATCAGATATAGTGCCAGAAAATGACCCCCTCAGGTTGGAAGCCACTCAAAATGCGACTGGGAAAGAGCTGCCTCCTCAAAGTAGAGATGACTGTGATGACATGAATGGAATGAAGCCCATGGGAGAAAACCCTGTGGGACCTTCATTTGCTGATGGTGCACTACTCATAATGAAGAGAAACAGCTGTAAACATTCACTGAAAATTGGAACATGGAATGTACAAAGTATGAATCTGGGAAAATTGGAAGTTGTAAAAAATGAAGTGGAATGCATAAACATCGATATCTTAGGCATTAGTGAGCTGAAATGGACTGATATTGGCCATTTTGAATATGATGACCACATGGTACACTATGCCGGGAATGAAAAGTGAAGAAGAATGGTGTTACATTCATTCTCAAAAAGAACATATCCAGATCAGTCATGAGGTACAATGCTGTCTTTGACAGAATAATATCCATGCACCCAGAGGGAAGCCCAGCTAATACCACTATTATACATATTTGTGCACCAACCACTAAAGCCAGTGAGGATGAAATAGAAAAATTCTACCAACTTCTTCAATCTGAAATTGATCAAACATCCAATCAAGATGTATTGATCATTACTGATGATTGGAATGCAAATGTTAGGAAACAAAGAGGAAGGATCAGTAGTTGGAAAATATGGCCTTGGTGATAGAAATGATGCTGCAGAATGTATGACAGAATTCTGAAAAACCAATGATTTGTTCATTTCAAATACCTTCTTTAGACAGCATAACAGACGACTATACACATGGACCTCACCAAATGGAATACATAAAAATAAAATTGACTGCATCTGTGGAAAGAGAAGATGGAAAAGCTCCATATCATCAGTCAAAATAAGGTCAGGGGCAGACTGTGGAACAGACCATATATTACTTTTTTGCAAATTCAAACTGAAGCTGAAGAAAATGAAAACAAGTCCACGAGACCCAAAATATGACCTTGAATATATCCCACCTGAATTTAGAGATCATATGAAGAACAGATTTGATACATTTAAACACTAAAGACTGAAGACCAGAAGAGTTCTGGGATGATATCAAGTACATCATATATGAAGAAAGCAAAAAGTTATTAAGAAGACAAGAAAAAAGGAAAAGATCAAAATGGATGTCCGAAGACACACTGAAACTTGCTCTCCAGAGTAGAGATGCTAAAGCAAATGGAAGAAATGAGGAGGTACAAGAGCTGAACAGAAAATGTGAAAGATCAGCTCAAGAAGATAAAGCGAAATATTACAACAAAATGTGCAGCAAAGATCTGGAATCAGAAAACCAAAAAGGAAGAACATGCTCAGCATTTCTCAAGCTGGGGGAACTGAAGAAAAATTTCAAGCCTCGACTTCTGTTATTGAAAGATTCTCTGGGCAAATTATTGAATGATGCAGAAAGCAAGAAGAGAAGATGGAAGGAATACACAAAGTCACTGTACCAAAAGGAAATGGTTAATGTTCAACCATTTCAAGAGGCAGCATATGATCATGAGCCAATGATACTGAAGGAGGAAGTCCAATGTACATTGAAAGAACTGGCAAAGAACAAGGCATCAGGAATTGATTAAATACAAATTGAAATCTTTCAAGAAAGTGAGGCGGTAGAGGAGGCACTCACTCATCTCTGCCAAGAAATGTGGAAGACAACTATCTGGCTGATTGATTGGAAGAGATCCATATTTGTGCCCATTCCAAAGAAAAGTGACCCAATGGAATGCAGAAATCATTGGACAATCTCTTTGATATAGCATGCGAGTAAAGTTTTGCTAAAGGTAGTACAGAAATGGCTATAATCACACATTGACGGAGAACTTCCAGAGGTCCAAACTGAATGCTGAGCAAATAATACAAGAAGCTGGATTAAATGAAGAAAAACGTGGCATCAGGATTGGAGGAAGACTCATTAACAACATGCAATATGCAGATGACACAACCTTGCTTGCTGAAAGTGAAGAAGACTTAAAACATTTACTGATGAAGGTAAAAGAGCACAGCCTTCGGTATGGATTACATCTCAATGTAAAGAAAACAAAAGTCCTCACCACTGGACCAATAAACAATATTCTTATCAATGAAGAAAAGATTGAAGTTGTCAAGGACTTCATTCTTCTTGGATCATCTACCGACACTCATGGAAGCCGCAGTCAAGAAATCAAATGACGTATTGCATTAGGCAAATCTGCTGCACAAGAACGTTTAAAAGTGTTGAAGAGCAAAGATGTCAGCTTGAGGACTATGGGGCGCCTGACTCAAGTCACAGTATTTTCAATAACGTTATATGCATGCGAAAGCTGGACAGTGAGTAAGGAAGACCGTAGAAGAATTGATGCTTTTGAGTTATGGTGTTGGAGGAGAATATCGAAAGTGCCATCAGCTGCCAGAAGAACCAATAGGTCCATTTTGGAAGAAGTGCAGCCAGAATGCTCCTTGGAGGCTAAGATGGCCAAACTTTTTCTCTCAGACTTCAGACATATTGTCAGGAGGGACCAGTCACTGGAGAATGATAATCATGTTTGGTAAGGTGGAGGGTCAGAGAAAAAGAGGAAGACCCCAACGGATGGACTGGCCAAGTGGCAGCATCGATGGACTCAAACGTAGCAACAGTAGTGAGTTTGGCCCAGGATCAGGCAGTGTTTTGTTCTGCTGTGCATAAGGTCGCTATGGGTCAGTACTGACTGGATGATACTTAACAACAACAACAACCCAGGATGTGTGTCATATTATGGCTTACTTGCATGTTGTGATTCTGGAATCTATGCTATGAGTGTTTTAAATACCAGCAGGGTCACCCAACATGGACAGGTTTTAACTGAGCTTCTATATGAAGACAGACTAGGAGAAAGGAGAGATAGACTACTTCCGAAAATTTAGTCACTGAAAAATCTTATGAATGGCAGTGGGACACTTCTAGCACTAGCATACTGAATATTGAAATATGATGAAAAGCACCAGAATATTGTCAGATATCTGGCATATGAACTCCTGAGGTTGAAAGGCACTCAAAATATGACTGAGGAAGAGTTGCCTCCTCAAAGTAGGATTGAACATGATGGCATGAATGGAGTAAAGCCTTTGGGACCCTCATTTGTTGATGGGGCACAACTCAAAATGAAGAGAAACAGCTGCAAACATCCGTTTAATGATCAGAACATGGAATGCACAAAGTATGAACCTAGGAAAATTGGAAATCATCAAAACTGAAATGGAATGCATAAACATCAATATCCTAGGCATTAGTGAGCTGAAATAGACTGGTACTGTTCATTTTGAATCTGTCATTCACGTAGTTTACTATGCCAAGAGTGACAAACTGTACAGGAATGGCATCACATTCACCATCAAAAAGAACATATAAAGATGTGTCTTGAAATAAAACACTGTCTGTGATAGAATAATATACATTTGCCTACAAGGAAGACCCGTTAATATCACTATTATTCACATTTACACATCAACCACTAAAGGCAGTTATGATGAAATCGAAGAACTTTACCAACTTCTTCAGCCTGAAATTGATCATACATGCAATCAACGGTTATTGATAATTTCTGATGACTGAAATGCAATGGTTGGAAAGAAAGAAGAATGATCACTCAATGGGAAATATAGCCTAGGTGACAGAAATATTGCAAGAGATATCATGATAGAATTTTGCAACACCACTGACAAGACAGAAGGAAAAGACCAAAATGGATGTCAAAAGAAATTGTGAAACTTGTTGTCCAGTGTAGAGATGCTAAATCAAATGCGGGAAAAAAAAGAAAAAAAAAAGATGGTAAAAGAGTTGAATAGAAAATTTTAAACGGCAGTTCAAGAAGACAAAGTCAAATTTTATTCAAAAATGTGCAAAAGCTGAAGTTAGAAAACCAAAAGAGAGTAGGATGCTAAACCTTTCTCATGCTGAGGAAAGTGAAGAAAAATTTCAACCCTCTACATACAATATTGAAGGAATTTATGGGCAAAACATTGAGTGATGCAGAAAACATCAAAAGACGATGGAAACAAGATACAGAATCACTATACCAAAAATAAATGGTTGATATTCACCCATTTCAAGAGGTAGCATATGATCAAAAGCAGTGATACTGAAGGAAAAAATCCAATGTGCATTTAAGGCACTGGCAAAGAATAAAGCACCAGGAATTGATAGAATACAAACTAAACTCTTTCTGCAAACTGATGCAACACTGGAGGCACTAATTCATCCAATATATGGTTGCTATGAGTCAGAACTAACTCAATGGCACACAATAACAGATACATATGATTATGTTGTTGTTGTTGTTGTCAGGTGCCATCGAGTTGGAACCGACTCATAGCGACCCCATGCACAGCAGAACAAAACAATGTCCGATCCTGGGCCAACCTCACTACCGCTGTCACACTTGACACCATTAATGATGCCACCTGGCTGATCCATCTCGTTGGGGGTCTTCCTCTTCTTCTCTGACCCTCCATCTTACCCAGCATGACATCCTTCTCCAGCAACTGTTCTCTCCTGACAATATGTCCAAAGTATGAGAAACGAAGCTTAGCCATCCTGGCCTCCAAGGAGCACTCTGGCTGCACTTCTTCCAAAATAGATATATTGGTTCTTTTGGCAGTCCATGGCACTTTTAGTATTCTCCTCCAACACGACAACTCAAAGGCATCAATTCTTCTACGGTCTTCCTTATTCACTGTCCAGCTTTTACCTCCATATGAGGTTATTGAAAACACAATGGCCTGGGTCAGGTGCACCTTAGTCCTCAAGCTGACATCTCTGCTCTTCAACACTTTAAAAAGTTCCTGTGCAACAGATTTTCCCAATGCAATATGTCATTTGATCTCTTGACAACTCAAGATGAAGAGAAACAGCTGTAAACATCCATTGAAAATCAGAACGTGGAATGTGCGAAGTATGAATATGGGAAAATTGGAGTTGTCAAAAATGAAATGGAATGCATCAACATCTATATCTTAGGCATTATTAGTGAGCTTAAATGGACTGGTATAGGCCATTTTGAATCTGACAACCACATGGTTTACTATGCAGATAATGACAAATTGAAAAGGAATGGTGTTGCATTCATCATCAAAAAGAACATATCCAGATCAGTCATGAGGTACAATGCTGTAAGTGATAGGATAATATCCATGCAACTACAGGGAAGTCCAGTTAATACCACTATTATTCAAATTTATGCACCAACCACTAAAGTCAGTGAAGATGAAATAGAAGAATTCTACCAACTTCTTCACTCTGAAATCGATCAAACATGCAATCAAGATGTATTGCTCATTACTGGTGATTGGAACGCAAAGATTGGGAGCAAAGAGGAAGGACCAGTAGTTGGGAAATTTGGATTTGGTGATAGAAATGATGCTGGAGAACGAATGATAGATTTCTGCAAGACAAACGATTTGTTTATTTCAAATACATTCTTTAGACAGCATAAGAGACGACTATACACATGGACCTCACCAGATGGAACATATGATTATAGATATTTAAAATATAGGTTAAAATCATAAAACCTAAAGTTCAGCAGACAAAAGAAGTCCATGAGTTGAGCTCAAATAGTTAAAAAATATAAATAGTTTATTTCACCTATAGATGTCATGCCATGGCTTAGGACGGCGTGGAGAGAGACTCCATAGATTTTTTGTAATTTACCCTAATTAAACCAATGTCTGTGTGTTTGAAGATCCTTTTCCTTTTGTTAGAAAATCATGACTGCCTTTCCCCTTGGTGGCATACTAAAACATAATTAGCCAAGTAAAAATTAGTCCAAAAAATTAGGTGAACAGGCAGACATAATAAAATTAGCCTATTGATTGTCATTTAGCTACTGTTTCATTCTCAGGCAGTGGAGAAATGACAAATTGTGAGCCAGGAAATCATCTGCCTGCAGGATCATGTCATTTAAATGGGAGGATTACCCAAAGCTTGTATCTGCAGAAAATGACACTCCTCTCAAATTACCATCCCAGCTACTCCAGTGGCAGAAATGACCATCATCAATATAAGAAAATGTTCAGGATCACAGGAAATGTTGTTCTCCATTTTTCTTCCTTCCAGATACAGCTTACTGCTCTCTGTAATGAGATAGCTGAGTAGTTGCTGGATAGTTTCCTGATGATTAAAGATGCTCCACGTGTTAAACCATATGTTTTGTTGCTTGTATGTTGGGGCTTTAATGAAAAGACAGATATAGGAGAAACAAGTCCAGGCAACGCCCTTTTACCAGATTCTGATTAAATCAGGGAGCTTGAATGAGTTTTGCCTTTATGATTCAAACAGCTTGAGCCCTATTGGCACTGAGTTTAAACACTGCAAACAAAATATTAGTTTTGAATCTGCCACATATTCATAGCCCTGAGTGTCTCCAACAAGCTTATCTGGAGGATTCTGTTTATGTGAAAGAAATTGCTATGATCAATCATTGTGTAGTGAGGGATCAAACAAAATGCTGAATCGAGAAATGTTTTCTATTGGTCCTGTTCAGCAAGAGACATGGAGACATGCAAGTGAGCTGTTATAAATATTCTGCAAGAAAACTAGAATTCATGTTCTAGATATTGTTTTTTAACTTGTTGATATGAAACCTCGTGTTTCAGGATCATTTTTTTCCCCCTCTCCAACTCAAATTTTGCAGCCCGCAAAGCAGAAGACAATTTCAGTAGCCCAAACTTGGCTGCTATGAGTATTTTAGAAACTTAACTTTTTTTTTTTTTTTTTAAATAAAAGAAGACCTCTGAAATTCTCAATAAGTGTTAAAGAAATGACTTCAATTTTTTTTTTCTTCTCTAAATCAACATGAGGATAACTATAAATTCATTGATAAATTGAGAGAATATTTGGGATACTGAAAGATCTTCAATGAAATAACAAAGCTAAGAAAAGAAAAAAGAAATCTGACTCCTAATTGCTAGGTTTGATGATGAATAAGAAGGTCAGATAAAGACTGCAAGTCATCTATTTCAGTTGGTCTCTAGTTTATTACAAAGAGGAAAGCAGGCTTTTAAAATTGCTTGGAGTAGTGACATTGGAGGTTTCAGGTACAGTTAGCACAAGCAAACTGATAATATTATAATTCTATATATGCTGATTGTGTATTTTCCCTTGTCCTTTTTTTTTTTTTTTTGTTTCTAGCCACTGTTTCATCAGGTACTCATAAACTGAGGTCATCCATTATCTCCCCACACTTCCTTTGTGATGCTTCTACTCAACATTGCCAGAGATTCCTATGTGCCCAAACTCAACACTCCCCATCGTAAAAGCCACTGTCAGATTATTCCGTTTAAAGCAGGGGTGTTGTGGTTGTTAAATGCCGTAGAGTCGGTTCTGACTCATAGCGGACCCTGTATAGGTAGGGATTTCAAGTTGCGGCTGGTAAATTTGAATAGACAGCCTTCTGGTTCAAACTGACCTTGCAGTCCAGCGCGTTAATCCAGAGCACCAGGACTCCAAATCAGGGATAGGGAAACTTTTTTCTGCCCAAATTGATAACATCACTGGGGTAATACAAAATTATCAACTTAAAAATTAGCCTGCTGTATTTGGTCAAACACTTAATTAACTCACCCCTAGTAATGGTGCGGTATAGTGGGTTAATGCCCTGGACTTCAAGGGTGGTTTGAACTACAAGGTTGATGGTCCAAGCTCACCAGCCACTCCTCAGAAACCTTACACAGGGTCACTATGAGTTTCAACCAATTCAACGGCACTTAACAACAACAACAACACCATAACGGAACCCGGGTAGCATAGTGGCTTTCAACGATGCTGATAAACACAAGATCAGCAGCTCGAATCTACCACTGGCTCCATGGGAGAAAGATGAGGCTTTCTGCTCCAGTACAAATTTAAAACCTCGGAAACCCTATACAGGGTCACTATGAGTTGGAAACGACTTACAACTACAATGTTACAGCATTGTAGGATCAGCACTGATCTGTGAACCACAAGACTGGCAGTTCAAACCTGTCAGCTGCTCCTCAGAAACCCTATATAGAGTTGTTATGAGCCGGAACCGATTCGACAGCACTTAACAACAACAACAATGTAACGACTAGAACCACGCTTGCATTGGCAGAGCCAGGCCAAACGATTACATGGAACTTATGTTCCCCACCCTGATTGAGTGCACTGATCTGAAGACGTAATTTTACAGCTTCGATGTTCCACGAACCTTTTCCTACAGAACGTCAACATTCTTAATGTAGTCATTCAAGGCCCACCATCTTCTACATAATTGATTTACTTTATTTCCTTCCTCACTTAGTTATTTTTTGTGTGTGTTTTAAACTCAAATCCTACCGCTCCAGCAAAATCCTCTTTATCATGTGCCTTTAGCAAATTGTTTTCTATGTTCCAAAAACCCTTTCTTCTCCTTCTCTCATTTTTTTAAGAGTAAGAGTGTTATCTCCTCCCTTGAAGCTGCATCTTTAGACTACATACTCCATGACGTCACCTTCCTTCTTTACAAGTAGACAAGGGAAACTTCTGGTCTTCAATACAGCTGTTGTCTCTATTACTAGTTATCATATTTTCAAATGTTTACATTATGTCCAAAGGATTTACATATATGCTTTAGCCAGAGACTGCTAGAATGCAAATGTCTTGGAAAGATCCATGTCTTATAGATTTCGCATACCTCCCCTTTTTAATAGTGTTTACACACATTGGGTGTTCAGTAGGTCCTGGTGTTGTGCTGCAGGATAATCCACTGAACCGAAAGCTCAATTTGAACCACAATTTCGATGGTTAAAACTCACCAGCTGCTCCTCAGAAACCCTATTTTCGGTTGCTATGAATTGGAGCCAACTAGGTGGCACTTAACAACAACAACAATAGAATTAAGAGAAGCTTTTCATTATTTCAAATTGGCTGAACTCATTTAAAGTTATTTGCCATATATTCTAGTCCCTCATTATACTCCCTTATCCATTAAGAAATTAATAAACTGGTTAATGATAATGGAGGATAATAAATTTAAGTTTCATTCTCACTTCTGGCCTCTGTATTTAGAAAAAAGGTTTCTTGGTGACACTTCCATAGAGCTTGGATAACTTTTATAGTAACGCCAGCAATACATTTTCCCTCATGCTCTGATCTGCTAACCTAGTCCAACATTCAACTTTAAGGATTTGCCTTTTCTGCTTTGCAATGAAGTACCAGGAGCCCTGTGCCCTACAGAACTCAAGCCACTAGTTCTGTTGACCCATATCTTTTCTTTGTAATGAACACTTAATGATAGTCTTCTGTGTATATTGATTAAATCCAACCTAGGCCTCATATCCTGAACAATTTTGATAAACACTTTCTTAGAATAAAAGTAGTAATACTCTTGCTTTGTGAGACCACATCTAGGCATTCTAATAGGTCCCACTCTATAGTAGTTCCAGAATGAGAACAGAAAAAGGAATAGGCAGTTTACTTCTGAGGTTAGCACTCAAATCCTTACAGAGAGCAGTGAAACACTGTCTTACACAGTTGAGATTATGAGCCCCTCAAGTTGGAGGGCACTCAAAATACAACTGAGAGAGGTTTTCCTCCTCCAAGTAGAGTTGAACTTAATGACTTGGATGCAGCTAAGCTTTGGGTCCATCATTTGCTGCTAGAACACTGGCCTAAAAGATAAGAAACAACTCCAGAAATTAAATGGAAGGTAGAATGATTGATATCCTAGGCATTAGTGAGCTAGAATGGATCCGTATTGAGCATTTTGAACCTAACTATTGCAATATTTACTATATAGGGAATGAGAAAATTGAAGATTGGTGTCACATTCATCGCCTCCATTTCAAGATTTAACCTGAAGTGCAATACTGTCTGTAATAAGATTCTATCTATATGCCTACAAAGAAGACAATCTAATACAACTATCACTCAAATTTACCCAGCAACCAATAAAGCCAATGATGAAGACATTAAAGAACTCTACCAACCTCTTCAGCCTGAAATGGATCAAGCATGCAATTAAGATGCATTGATAATTATTTGTAACTGGAAAGTGAAATCTGAAAACAAAGAGAAAATATCAGTAGTTGGAAAATATGACCTTAGTAAACAGAGACAAAGCTGGATATCACATGATAGAATTTTATACGATTCATGGCTTTTTCTTTGCAAATACTTTTTTTTTTTTTAATACAAACAGTGACTATTAACTTGGATCACTTCAGACAGAATATGCAGACATTAAATTAACTATATCTGTAGGAAGAAAGAATGGAGAAGCTCAATATCATCAGTTAAGATAAGACCAGGGGCTGACTATGGAACACATCATCAATTGCTCATATACAACTTCAGGATGAAACTGAACAAAATTAAAACAAGTCAGTGAGAGCCAAAATATCACCTTGAGTCTATCCCACCGGAATTTAGAGAACATCTCATGAACAGATCTGATGCATTGAACAATAATGACCAAAGATCATGTGAGTTAAGAGATGACATAAAAAATATTATAAATGAAGATAGCAAAAAGTCATTACAAAGTCAGAGAAGAAAAAAATACCAAAGTGGACGTAAGAATAGACACTGGAACTTGGTCTTGAATGTAAAAAAGCTAAAGCAAATGGATGAAATGAACTTAAAGAGCTGAAAAGAACATTTCAAAGAACAGCTCAAGGAAACAAAATAATGTATTATAAAGAAGTGTGCAAAGATCTGGAGTGAGGAAGCCAAAAGGGAAGAACACACTCACCATTACTTACCTGAAAGAACTGAAGAAAAAGTTCAAGGCTTGACTTGAAATAGTGAAGCATGATACAGGAAGCTTCAAAAGAACTTGGAAAGAATGCACAGATTCTCTGTACCGAAAGTAATTGGCTTATGTTCAACCATTTCAGGAAATAGCACATTTCTAGTGGTATTAGAAGAAGAAGCCGAAGTGCACTGAAGGAATTAGCAAAATACAAGGCTCCAGTAACTGACAGAACACTAATAAAAATGTTTCAACAAACGGATACAACATTGACAGTACTTAATACTCTATATGCCATGACATATGGAAGACAGTTACCTGGCCTACTGACTAGAAGGATTCCATATTTGAACTCATTACAAGAAAAGGCAACCCTACAGAATACAGAAATGATAGAAAACATAATTAATATTATTTGTTCTTGTTATTAAGTGCTGTTGAGTCACTTTTGACTCATAGAGTACCTGTTTAGTGTTTCCAAGGAGCAGCTGGTGGGTTTGAACCAACAACCTTATAGTTAATAGTTCAGGGTTTATCATATAGTGCCACAACAGGACTCCAATTATTATATGTAAGCAATATTTTGCTGAATATAATTCAAAAGTACTAGCAGCAGTACATCAAAAGGGTGTTGCCTGAAAAACTGTAATCAGAGGGGATGTGTAATGAAAAATATCCTTCCAGATATCAGATAGATCTTTGCTGAAAGCAGAGAACACTAGAAAGATGTAAATTGTGTTTTATTGACAATGTAAAGGACTTCAATTGTATGGATCATACGAATGTGGATAACATTTTGAAGACTGGGAGTTTCAGAACACTTAACTGTGCTCATGAAGACCCTGTATAAAGAATAAGACACAGTCATTCAAACAACAACAAAAAAAGGTGATACTGTTTAGTTTCAAATTAGGAAAAATGTGAGTCAGGGTTGTATTATTTCATGATACTCAAGTGTATGCTGAACAAATGATCTTAGGAGTTAAATTATATGCAGAAGAACCTGGCATCAGAATTGGAGGAAAGCTCATTAGCAAATGACACAACCATGCTTGCAGAAAGTGAAAGAGATTTGGGGCACTTGCTGATGAAGATCAACAAATACAGCCTTCAGTATGGAATAAACCCAGTATAAAGAAGACATAAATCCTTACAACTAGATCAATAAAAAACAGCATCAAAACGAGAAAATTGGTGGGGCTTGATGGTGGCTAGGGTGGATGTGCAGTGAAGTTCGCCATCAGCAATACCACAGAATACGAGGCAAAGCAGATTCAGGGCAGAGCTTCAAAACCTTGAACCACAAAGGTAGGAATATTTAAAAAGTTTGAAGGTTTATAGCTAGTGGAACTTGTAGCAAAAGTAAGAAATTGTGTGTTTTTGAA
Source organism: Chrysochloris asiatica (assembly GCF_000296735.1). Classification (NCBI taxonomy): domain Eukaryota; kingdom Metazoa; phylum Chordata; class Mammalia; order Afrosoricida; family Chrysochloridae; genus Chrysochloris; species Chrysochloris asiatica. The sequence goes on along the minus strand of NW_006408639.1, from coordinate 2,306,985 downwards.
TCTGCCGGTCTCAGCGGCCCAGACAACTTGGGCGAGACCAAATGGCAATACCAAACGGGTGAGCAGACACACCACAGAAAACCGCAGCGGGAAACTTGGAGCAAAGGTGGACAATACACTTTGTCAGTTTTGCTTTGTTCTTATTTTCTTTTTTTGGTATCTGTTCATTGGCCCACCACTGTTTGCACACCTCCATTCTGGTGACTAGAAGGGGTGCCTGAGTGCATGGACACCTTCAACCCTCCCCACTGGTGGGTTCTTCTGCCATGCATGTGCACAGATACTCAGTCCAAGAGCCAGCCCTGAACTATTTTGTATGTTTTTTTAAATATGAAAAAGACCAGAACAAGCGGTGTGGAGAGGGAAAGAGAGTTTAAAAACAAAACAGGCCGAAAATTAAATTAAATCCTAAAGTATACCATAACAACCAATGGTGGCATCTTGAAATCTCTCAGGCAGCTTTGAAGACAAGAAGCTGAAAGAGAACATTAAAGTCATATTCATATTAGGCTTCAGAATTATTATTATTTATTTTTTATCTCTCCCTCCCCTCCCTTTTCTGTGATTATAGACTACAGTATCCAATCTAGTTTTTGTTGTTGTTGTTCAGTCAGTGGTTTTTTTTTGTTGTTGTTGTTGTTTTTTTTTTTTTTTTTTTTGCTGTTGCTGTTTTGCTGTTTTATGCTCCTCCTTTGACCATTGACCACTGGGAGACTATTTCTCTCCCTATATTACCCAAGAAGAGACAGCAACTGCTGCTATATAGTCAAGCTACAATCACACTCTATAAAACACCAAAATCCAGGCAAGAACTAATAGCAACTTCCATATACCAGGGAGGCAGATAACACCAGTGAATGTTACTCTGAGTTAAGCAATAAGAAGAGTGAAAAGGGAAGCCCACATCCTGATCACATCTACCTGGAAACAATCAGAAAGCATAAAAAAATATCAAAACACATACTCAATTAAGTATTAAGGCCACAGATAAATACTAAACATGTCTAAGAAGTAAGAGCAGCTGACCATATCAGCACATGTCCAGAAACAAGACAAAAATGTCTGAGACAAATGACATAGAGGTGGACCTGGACTACATTCTGAAAGGAGGACAGGCCTTGGAAATGCCTGAGAAGGAATTCAGACAAATGATTATCAAATGTTTCAAAACACTTTACAATGGAGTTGAGAAAAATAAGGAAGAAGTCAGGAAAGTGCTACAGGAACAATCAAATGAGATAGATACAGCACTGGAAACAATTCAAAACCTACAGAAAGAGGTCAAAACGATAATTAATAGTATATCAGAAACAAACAATACATTGAAAAGACAAAGGAGTAGAATAGAAGAGATGGAAGACAGAACTGGTGAGCTGGAAGACAAATCTCTCAATACCACTAAGATAGAAGAGCAAACAGAAAAAAGGATTAAAAAATCTCAACAAGGTCTAAGATTCATGTTGGGCAAAAGGAAGAGGAATAACTTAAGAATTATTAGCATTTCAGAACAAGAAGAATCACACAAGTCCACAGAGGAAATAGTTGAAGAACTGCTGGAAGAAAATTTTTATAACATCCTGAAAAGTGAAAAGATAAACATTCAAGAAGCTCAACGAACCCCAGGAAGAATACCCCCCCAAAATAAAATCACCGAGACATATCATAATCCAAAATCAAAGATAAGGAGAAACTCCTGAAAGCAGCTATAGAAAACAGAAGTGTTACATACAAAGGCAAGCAAGTCAGATCAAGCTCAGATCTCTCAGCAGAAACCATGCAACCAATAAGGCAATGGGGAGGCATATATAAAACCCTGAAAGAAAAAAATTGCCAACCAAGAATCCTTTATCCAGCAAAGCTATCAATCAAATATGATGGTATAATCAAAGCATTCCAAGATAACCAGAAGCTAAGGGATTTTGCCAAAGCCAACCCTGCGCTACAAAACATCCTAAAGGGAGTTCTGTGGACTGAGAACCAACAAGAACAGACAATAACCAGAGATTGACATACATAGAAGCCCCTCCCCGAACTAAATTGACAGAAGGAAGAGTCAAGAACAGAACAAAAATGTAAGACCAAACTCAGAGAATCTGGGAGGTCAGTCTATGATCAAAACAAGTACAATGTAAAAGAAGGTAAACACATAGGAACAGAGATCCAGATGGTGAGACGGTCAGGTAGATTACAGGATAAAATAGACTGCTCTAAATGTAGGTAAAACTTAATGGACTATAAGGTAACCTCAAAGAAAATTAACACTTCACAACTTACTAAGAAACTTAAAATTCAAGAAGAACATGGAAACAACATTAAAACTGTGAGAAAACTCACAAGAAAAAAACATTAAAAGCATGAACTCAGCAAAGGAAGACACATAGACCAAAGAAAAGAGCAACACCACACACACACACACACACACACACACACACACACACATACACACACAAACATAATGGCAGCAATTAATCCATACCTATTGTAGTGTAGTGGTTATGAATCAGGCTGCAAACAACAAGATCAGCCAATTGAAACTACCAGCCACTCCGTGGGAGAAAGATGAGGATCTCTGCTCTTGTAAAGATTTACAGCCTCAGAAATCCTGTACAGGGTTGCTATGAGTCGGAACCAACTCCACGGCACATAACAACAACAACAATGGATAATTACACTGAATGGAAATGGATTAAATGCACCTGTTAAGAGATGGAGTGGCAGAATGGATAAGAAAACAAGATCCTTCAATATGCTGTCTGCAAGAGACACATCTTACACACAGAGACAAAAACAGATTAAAAGTCAAAGGATGCAAAAAAATACACCATACTAATTGCAATAAAAAATGAACAGGAGTGGTAGTACTAATCTCTGACAAAATAAACTTTAAGGCAGAAACCAGAATAATAGATAAAGATGGAAATTATTTCATAATTAAAGGGACAATTGAATAAGATGACATAACCATAATAAATATCTATGCTCCCAATGAAAGAGCTGCAAAATATATAAAGCAAACTGTAATAGATTTGAAGAAAGAAATAGACGAATCTACAATAATAGTGGATGGTTTCAATACACCGTTTTCAAAAATGGATAGAACAGCCAGAAAGAAACTTGACAAAGTCACAGAAGAACTAAACAACACAATCAGCCAACTGGACCTCATAGATGTGTACGGAGCACTAAATCCAACAATTGCACAATACACATTCTTTTCCAGTGCACATGGACTATTCTCCAGAATAGATCATGCCTTAGGACACAAACCAAATCTCCATAAATTTACAAATATTAAAATAAAACAAAGCATCTTCTAAAATCATAATGCTATCAAAGTAGAAATCAACAATAGGAAGACCAAGGAAATAAAGTCAAATACATGGAAACCGAATAACATCCTGCTGAAAAGCAACTGGGTAGTTGAAGAAATTTAAATGTGAATTAACAAAATTCCTAGAAACAAATAAGAACAACAACAACAAAAAAAACAACATACCAAAATCTTTGGGACACAGTGAAAGTGGTGCTGAGAGGATAATTTATTAGAATCAATGCACACATCCAAAAAGAAGAAAGAACCAAAATTAACACATTAACAGAGCATCTACAACTATTAGAAACAGACAAACAGAGGGAACCTAAAGTTACTAAAAGAGAAGAAATAATAAAAATTAGAGCAGAAATAAATGAGATAGAAAACAGAAAAACTTTAGAAAGAATCAAAACGACAAGAAGCTGGTTCTTTGAAAGGATTAACAAACTTGACAGAACATTGGCAAACTTAAAAAAAGAAAAGGGAGCAAAGACACAAATAACATGCATTAGAAACCACATGGGTGATGTCACAATGGAAACAAAGGAAATCAATAGGATAATAACAGAAGACTATGAAGAGTTGTACTCCAACAAATTTGGAAACTTAGAAGAGATGGATACATTTTTAGATAAACATGACCTACCTAAGCTTGCACACAGTGAAGTAGAAAACCTGAACAGACTCAAAACAAAAGAAGAAATTGATCAGGTCATCAAAACACTCGCAACCAAAAGAAGTCCAGGCCCAGATGGCTTCACTGGTGAATTCTACCAAACATTTAGGGAAGAGCTATCACCAATTCTACTCAAATTATTCTAGAATATAGAAGAGGATGAAAAACTTCCTAATACTTTTTATGAAGCAAGGATAACCCTCATAGCAACACCAGGGAAGGATGTCACTAATAAAGAAAATTATAGACAAATATCCCACATAAACATAGATGTAAAAATTTTCTAAAAAATCCTAGCCAACAGAATCCAGCAGCAAATCAAAAAGATAATATATCATGATCAAGTGGGATTCATATCAGGGATGCAAGGATGGTTCAACATTAGAAACACAATCAATGTAATCCACCATATAAATAAAAAAAAAAGAAAAGAACCACATGATCATATTGATTGATAGAGAAAATGCATTTGACAAAATCCAACATCCATTCCTGATAAAAACACTAAACAAAGTAAGAATTGAAGGGAAATTCCTCAACATAATTAAGAGCATATATATAAAAGCAACAGCCTATATTACTGCCAATGGAAAGAAACTTAAAGCCAAGCGTGCCCTTTGTCACCCCTCCTATTCAATATTGTGCTGGAAGTCTTACAAGACCTATATGGCAAGACAGGGAAATTAAAGGCATCCCAATTGGTAAAGGAATTCTCCCTATTTGTAGACAATATGATCCTGTACATAGAAAAACCCAAAGACTCAGTAAAAAAGCTACTAGACCTGATTGGAAGATTCAGCAAAGTGGTAGGGTATAAGATCAACATACAAAAATCAGTTGGATTCCTCTATACCAAAATGACAGCACTGAAAATGACATTAGGAAAACAATACCATTTACAATAGCCATCCAAAGGATGTAATATCTAGGAATAAATGTAACCAGAGAAACAAAGGACTTATACAAAAAAACTACAAAACTCTATTACAAGTAACCAAAAGAAACCTACAAAAATGGAAGAATGTACCATACTCCTGGATAGGAAGACTTAACATTTTGAAAATGTCAATACTGCCCAAAGCAATTTACGCATATAATGCAATCCCAATCCAGATTCCAATGACATTCTTCAAAGAGATGGAAAACACAATTACAAACTTTATGTGGAAAGGAAAGAGATCCAGGATAAGCAAAGCACTGCTTAAGAAGAAGAATAAGGCTGGAAACCCCTACTCCCCAACTTCAAATTTTATTCCATGGCTAGAGTGGTCAAAACTGCTTGGTACTGGTACAATGAAGGATACATTGATCAATGGATCAGAATCAAGAATCCAGAAATTAACCCATCCACATACTGCAAACTGATTTTTGACAAAGTACCTAAACATATTGCATGGGGAGGTGACTGTCTCTTCAACAGATGGTGCTGGCAGAACTGAAAAGAAATATGCAAAAGATTGAAACAAGACCTTTACCTCACACTTTATACAAAAAAAACAACTCCACATGGATTAAAGTACTCAACGTGAATCCCAGAATTATGAAGGCCATCAGTGAAAAAATAGGGACAAATGTGAGGGCACTAATTCAGGGAATATACACACTACCAAAATTTTGAAAACTACACAAACAAAAGCAGACAAAATAGATGAATGGGACATACTAAAAATTAAAAACTTACGTGCATCAAAAGATTTCACCAGAAGAGTAAAAAGGTAACCCACAGAATGGTAAAAACCTTTTGCAATGACACATCAGACAAGGGACTCATTTCTAAAATTTATAGGAAACTACAACACCTCTACAAGAAAAAGACAAATAACCCAATTAAAAAATGGGCATAGGACATGAACTTCACCAAGGAAGAGATTCAGGCAGCCAACAAACATATAAAGAAATGTTCATGATCACCAGCCATTGTTGTTGGTACCTACCCATAGCGACCTTATGCACAACAGAACGATCCTGGGCTAACTTCACTACCATTGTCATGCTTGAGTCCATCGATGCTGCCACTTGCCCAAGCCATCTCGTTGGGGGTCTTTCTCTTTATCTGTGACCCTCCACTTTACCAAACATGATATCCTTCTCCAGAGACTGGTGTCTCCTGACAATATGTCCGAAGTATGAGAGATGAAGTTTGGCCATCTTGGCTTCCAAGGAGCATTCTGGCTGCACTTCTTCCAAAACGGATCTATTGGTTCTTTTGGCAGCCCATGACACTTTCAGTATTCTCCTCCAACACTGTAACTCAAAAGCATCAATTCTTCTACGGTCTTTCTTATTCATGGTCCAGCTTTCATATGCATATGAGGTTATTGAAAATACCATGGCTTAGGTCAGATGCACCTTAGTCCTCAAGCTGACATGTTTGCTCTTCAACACTTTGAAAAGCTCTTGTGCAGCAGATTTGCTTAATACAATATGTTGTTTGATTTCTTGATTGATGCTTCCATGAGTGTTGATAGTTGATCCAAGAAGAATGAAGTCCTTGACAAATTCAAATCTTTTCCCCATCGATAAGAATTTTGTTTATTGGTCCAGTGGTGAGGATTTTTGTTTTCTTTACATTGAGACGTAATCCATACGGAAGGCGGTGATCTTTGATCCTCATCAGTAAGTAATTTAAGTCCTCTTCACTTTCAGCAAGCAAGGTTGTATCATCTGCATATTTCAGGTTGTTAATGAGTCTTCCTCCAATCCTGATGCCACGTTTTTCTTCATAGAACCCAACTTCTCAGATGATTTGCTCAGCATACAGGTTGAATAAGCATGGTAAAAGAATACAACCCTGTCACACACCTTTCTTAATTTTAAACATTCAGTGTTCCCATGTTCTGTTCAAACAAGTGCCTCTTGGTTCATGTACAGATTCCTCATGAGCACAATTAAGTGTTCCAGAATCCTCATAGTTCTCAATGTTGTCCATAGTTTGTCATGATCCACACACAACTGAAAGCCTTTGCGTAGTCAATAAAGCACAGGTAAACATCTTTCTGATATTCTCTGCTTTTAGCCAAGATCCATTGGACATCAGCAATGATATCCCTTGTTCCACGGCCTCTTCTGATTCGGCTTGTACTTCTGGAATTTCTCTGTCAGTGTATGATTGTAGCTGTTTCTGTATGACCTTTAGCAAAACTTTATTCACATGGGATAACAAAGAATTTGTCTGATGATTTCTGCATTCCATTGGGTCACCTCTCTGGAATGGGCACAAACATGAATCTCTTCCAATCAGTTGGCCAGATATTTGTCTTCCAAATTTCTTGGCAGAGATGAGTGATTGTCTCCTGTGCCATTAAAGAGATGCAAATCTAAACAATGACATATTATCTCACATCAGCAATAACAGCAAAGATCAAAAAAAGTAGAGGACAATAAATGCTGGCAGAGTTTTGGAGAGACTTAGATGCTCCTGCATTGCTGGTGGGATTGCAAAATGGTCCAACCTCTCTGGAAAGCAATATGTTGCTTCTTCAGAAGGTTGGAAATAGAAATACCCTATGAATCAGCAATTCCTCTACGTGGTATTTACCCACAAGAAATATGAGCCATAACACGAGTAGATATATGCACACCAATGTTCATAGCAGCACTATTTATAATAGCAAAAAGATGGAGACAGCCTAAGTACCCATCAACTGAAGAATGGAGAAACAAACTGTAGTACATACACACAATGGAATATTATGCTAATTTGAAGAATAACAAGGAAGCTACAAGCCACCGCATAACACGGATGAAACTTGAGGACATCATGTTGAGTGAAATTAGTCAGTCACAAAAGAAGAAATACTGCAGAGGACCATTACTGAAAAAGACTAAGAAAAATAACCCATACTAAAGAGAGAGGGGGTCTTTGCTGGTCACTGGGATGTGGTTAATTGGGTGAGGCGAGGGAGGAGAAGGTTAAGCACAGGGTAGGGAATAGATACAGGATAGTTTGGGTGCTAGGAAGGAGGGCAATAAACAAGAAGGGGGAGGGGAATAGAAGAACAAAGCAGACAGGAAAACAATTTGGCAGATTTTCATGGGCTAAGTGGAAAAGAGGTAAATATTGATGTATGCACAACCCTGGAACAACAGGGCTCTGGGTTACAGGGATTGAGACATGGTTGGAATGGGGAAAGGGGGGGGGGGATATTGTTAAGATGCTTGGGTATCTTTTGAATCTTGGTTTCCCTGGCATACCATTATAAAATAGACACTTGAGGGGGAGAGAAAGTTATAGCCAGAAATATTACCATAGAAAGTTTGTAAGTATGTCTTCTGCCTATAACTGATTGGAATACCTAAAATGAGGCTACAACATGCCCAGAGAAGGAGGCTTCCTCTGGAGCCTCTGCATTACGTAAGACCATATGTGTAATACTGAACCCCAACCAGAATCTTCTGAGGTGAGAAATTTCCACTTGAAAGGACAAGCAGACCAGCCTGGAGCGGCTAGAAGAATAGAAGATACTTCTTGAAAGAAAGCAAGACAAGAAAAATACAAAATAATATAGGCAGTCCAACTGATTACTACAAGAACAAGCAAATTGCTTGACCAGGAGACATCAAGCCAAGTGGTGGGGTCCCTTCAGTGCAAACCCCCTTCCAAGACTAAGATTCAATGGGAATACATACTCTGATTGGTGACCATGTTCATCACCAATAAGCGGAAGTGAGGGAAAAACAGCAATGAAGCTATAAGCTAAGCCCCACAACGTTCAACACAGGTGGTGACCTGGTTGGCCAACAGTGTGGCAAGACCTGGGGACTCTTGGGCCCAGAGTCAGTGACATAGCCACAGAAGACTAGAGTAGAGAGTGAAGCATCCAGCTGATGAGAAGAGAGGGCATACGCATAAGAACACCCACACTTGCAGATAATACCCACTTGACCTGACTTCAATGACTGGATGATCAGAGCTCAACCAGAAGAAGAAATAACAGGATAAAGAGTAATCTGATACAATTTGATGAACTTGACTTACACCTATGGATGCAGTGGCTCAAAAGAGGGAAGAAATCATTACAGCAAGGAGCCATACAAAGAGTTGACAGGGATGGGCAACTTGGACATTGACTACCCAAAATCGGGGGGCTACAAAGGTAAGAAGTGGCTGGCTTACAAGCTTTCAAGAGGGAACTTAGATCCAGAGGGCACAGAGGAAGGTAGAATCTCCACTGAGTAGTATCCAATCTGTCTGGGCTTGCTTATGAAAGGAGATGGGGATAGATCTCTTGTGATACAATAGTGAATAATTGTTATCAGGACTGATTGTGAGGATTGGAAATGTAAAGATAGATATTTTGTAGCAAAAGAAGGGGAGTGATTGACTTTGAAGTCCAGGAGCAGAGGTCCCTGGGACCAACAAGGGAGAAGCACTGAGAGTGGGACCCTACCCAGAGAAGCAGTGATGCCAGAGATGGAGGCAGAGACAATGACATGGAGAGATGGAGTGGCTGGGGACATTTAACCCAGAGAGGAAGAGGGGCAGGGTGCTGATAACTGGGGGGTAGGCTTGCAGGTTATACCCTTTGGTTGTCTAATGATGCAAGGACAGGATTGTAACCATGGCAATGAAATTATATACGATAGGATGAACGTAAAGCTAATGTTCCACACATAAACTATCATATAATTCACAATAAAACAGTAAAAAACAAAACAAAACAAACTGGAAAAAATATTGAAGTTGTCAATGTTTTAATTTTATTACTTGGGTCCACAATTAATGCTAATAAGTGCAGCAGTCAAAAAATCAAAGGACACATTGCATTGGCCATATCTGCAAGAGTGTTCTTTAAAGTGTTAGAGAGCAAAGATGTCACTTAGAGGGCTAAGCCATGATATTTCTAGTCAACTCATATACATATGAAAACTGTACAATGCATGAGGAAGATTGGAGGAAAACTCATGCAATCAAATTGTGGCCTGGCTAAGAATTTTGATTGCACTGCCAGAAAACAAGCAAATCAGTCCTGGAAGAAATATCACCAGAATGTTCCTTAGAAGTGCAGCGGGTGAAAAGTCATTGCACATCTCTGGATATGTTATCAAGAGTGACCAGTTTCTGGAAAAGGACATAAAGTAGAGGTAAAGTAGAGGTTAAGATTAAAGCGAAGAAGAATCCCAAAGAGGTGAACGGACATAGTGGCTGTAACAATGAGCTCAAGCATGACAACAATAGTAAGGCGAGCACAGGACGGAGGCCATGTTTTGTTCTTTTGTTCACAGGGTATCTCTGAATGGAAACCAACTTGATGGCACCAAACAGCACCATGAATAAAACTGATAGGGACATTTGTGTACTTATTTTTATGTGAACTTGAGAGTACAACTTATTTGGGTAAATACCTAGGAACATGATAGAACTATTGTTTGGTGACATGATAATCCTATGTTTAACTTTTAAAGAGATGGCAAGACTTCCTTCCAGAGTGAGTGTACCATTTTTCATTCCTAACTGCAATGAATGAAATTCTCTGTGGCTCCATATACTCAGTAGCATTTGACATGCTCAGTGTTTTGGATTTTAGCCATTCTATTCAATCTGCGGTGTTGGTGGTATGTGGCGTAGAGTCGGTTTCGACTCATAGCAACCCTGTATAGGGTTTTCAAGGTGATAAATCTTTATGGGAGCAAAAAGGCTCACCTTTCTCCTATGGAACCGCAGGTAGTTTCAAACTACTGACAAACAGCAGCCCAACTTGTAACCACTATACTACCAAACTCCTTATTACATCTTAATGTTGCCTCTATGTCGTTTCTTATTATTCTATGGGTTGGCTGGGTGGTATGTTTTTTGGTATTACCTGCCTTCTCTCATGAGGCAGCAGTTACCTGCGAGTTGCCTAGGATTTGGACTCAGCTTGGTTTTCTGGGACAGCTATGTCTCTTTACATGTGGTTTTTTACTCCAATGCATGGTGGTATCCAGGCGCCATTCCAGGCAGATGAAGACAGAATCTGAAACATTTATTTGGTATAAGTATCACTTCCATCACATTGTATTTGTTCAAAGTGAGCCACACAGTGAACTCAAATTCAAGGGGATGGAGAATGCCTTTTGATAAAAATATGAACAAGTGGTACCGTGAAGGGCCATAAATACTAGCATACAGTCCTGCTGTGGCACTCTAGGATAAGCACTGGCCTGCAAACTGAAAGGTCAGAAGTTCAAACCCACCAGTCATTCCTCAGAAACCTTATTTGGGTCACTATGAATTGGAACCAAATTGAAGGTACTTAAAAATAACAACACTGAAAGTACCATTGTTGTTGTTGTTGTTAAGTGCCATCGAGTCGGTTCTGACCCATAGCGACCCTGTACAGGGATTCTGAGGGTGTAAATCTTTACGGGAGTAGAAAGCCTCATCTTTCTCCCGCGGAGCGGCTGGTAGTTTCGAACCGCTGACCTTAAGGTTCGCAGCCCGATTCGTAACCACTATGCTACCAGAGCTTCATGCACTGTCAGAAAAACAAACAAATTGTTCTTGGAAGAAGTACCATCATAATGCTTCTTAAAAGTGCAAGTGGGAAAACTTCAGCTCACATATTTTGGCCATGCTATCTATCAGTAATGACTGGAAAAGGTAAAGTAGAGGTTAAGATTAAAAAGAGGAATAATTCCAAAGAGATGGATTGAATATGAGTGTAAATCAGTATTGCTACTAGGGTTCAAGTTCATACATGCATAGGTTTATTACAAACAAAACATGTTAAAACACATCTCTGTGATCAGAGGATAATTGCAGACAAGTTCTCTCATTTATGCATGTGATTTAGTCTCATTAGTCTGACTTCAAATAAAGATGCAAAGAAAATACTAGCTGCCATTGGAATCTGCCAGGCTAGTTAAATTTAAGGCAGAGAGGCCAGCTCATAAGGTTATGGTGCCTGTTACTGGCAACTTCAAAGTGGTAATGTTGTGTTTTTTGTTAAATCTTTTTATTGCAAATTGTGTAAATGTTTACAGAGCAGATCATCAGTTTCACATTCAACAAATCCTATACTTTGCTTCATTAAATGGTTGTAATGCATTCCATGTATCACCAGTTAACAACATTTACCTCTATTCACTTTAACCGCTGCGTTCCTCCCTCTGTTTCCCGCCACCCCCATCCCTCCTCTGCCAACCTCCTTCTGGTTGTATATTGCCTGCCTCAAAGGGGTAATCTTGATAGAATTCCCAAAGGGCACAAGATGATCATAGGGGTCCATTAAGAAGAAGTATTGAGAAAATTAAAAATTACTTCACTGAGAAAAATGGCCAGAAAAAAACTGGGCAAAGGAGTTTTTTTTTTGTTGTTGTTTTTTGTTTTACTTTTGTTTCCCATTATGACAATGTACCTATTGTTTCTCTGAGGGTGACAAAGTCTGTTCTAGGAGAATTTCATTACGAAACCTTATCTCATCCACCTTATAGCCCTGGACTTGTCCCTCCAGACTTCTTTTTGCTCAAAGGACATTTTTAAAAAACAAAACAAACACATGCTGGGTCCATCAAGAGTAACAGGACAGCTGTTTTGAAGTGGTGTAAGTTGAAGAGTCCAGAATTCTTTCTCCAGATGAGCACCTGGCAGGCTGGAGTTGCAGATGTGGTTCCTCATCCAGTGCTTATAGCTTATCCTATAGAACCACCACACTCCTTAGACAAAGGTTGTTGTTGTGGTTGTGTCACTGAGTCAGTTCTGACTCATACCCTGTACAGAGTTTCCAAGGGAGCAGCTGATGAGTTTGAATGGCCAACCTTTTGGTTCAAAGTCCACTGTAGATCTGACAGCACCATACCCAGTGTTGAAACATTGCCTTCAGACGTGTATACACAGGATACGTAAGAAAGAACATCTTCATATTGTGAAATTTTTGTCTGATACAGATTTCTATGATTTTGTAGTAATATTTTTGAGTTACCATCACAGTTTTTTTTACTTACCCTCATATTGAGTAACAATCCTGTACATGCTTTGACAGTAGCATTCTGATCACCGTGTCTGTGTCTTTGTTGACAGACACCTGATTCCGAACCTCTTCTTGGCTCAAGTGGTGATAACAATTAATGATGTTGGGGATAGCACCTGCTCCAAACTAAGCATCGTCTCCTTAGTCTTCTCAGCTAATATTCTGGTGATGTAATTATAAGTCAGTTCAGCATATGTATTTCAAGCACCCTAGTGTTACAGGATTGTCCTAGTTGCTGAAGAGACAAGGATGAGTGGAACACTTAGCAACTGATAATGTACAAAAGGGGATCAGAGAAATAGTCTAACACATTGCTATTAAGTGCTGTCAAACTGGTACCAACTCAAAGTGGTGACATATACGGTTTCTGAGGAGCAGCTTGTGGGTTTGAACCACTGATCTTAATTTAAATTACAATAGGGATAAAAGGATTCAACTCCTTGCACTTGGTTAGGCATTGTTGTGGCACGGTCAAGTTACTAGTGAGATCTGTTCTAACGCTGAATTCCTGTAATATCAAGGTCACATGATAGATACTAAATAAAGACGTTCTGATGATATTAGTGTATGTGTGGAGGGAGGTGGATGTGTTTACAAGCACCACAGACCAAGCCCAGCTAGAATTAAAAGAACGATTAATTAGAAGACTACAACAGTTTGCCCAATTACAGGAAACTGTTAGAAGTAGGTTAAGAAAACACATGAGCTAGTAGGAATCTTGGTGCAGCTGTAGGGTACGCATTGCACTGCTAGCCAAAAGATCAGCAGTTCAACCCACCAGCCACTCCTTGGAAACCCTACACAGGGTTGTTATGAGTCAGAACTGACTCAATAGCTCTTAACACTTAATGACAATAGTAAAGACCCAGAAGTCTGGGTGTAGGAATTGATGGGTTGACCACCTTCTTAAGGTACAGTGTCTCAACTTAATCAACTCCAACTAGTTCTAATCTTTGTGTTACATAATCTAATCAGTGTCATGCACTGATTATCTGGCCATAATGAGTCTCAGTATATTAACTAACATTTTTCCCAGAGTATATTCAGAGAAGGCAAGGTTGAAGAGGTTCTCTAAAGCTGAAAGAATTGATGTTAGCCACCAAACCAAAATAATCCTACTATTGTTTTTGCTGATTTAATCATATAAATTTTTCTAAAATTGAGTATACCTGACACTCTTAGGACATGTTGAATGTTTAGGAGATTAGATACATAGATCTGGAAACCCTTTCCTCTGATTACTATTTAATTTGAACAGGTTAAAGCCCAGAAGAGGATGGCAATCAAGATTTAAAAGAGAATAAAAATATAGTAAGTGGGAAAATCATTGCCTTTTCGGGGAGAAAAGATGAAAAGTAAACAAAAAACAATAAATGTTCACAAAAGCTACTGCTCTAAATCTATTTTTTTAAATATATAATTTTTAAAGTTTGCATTATTTGTTTTGTCTTTTCTGTTTTAAAATGCAGTTAAAAGAGTGCCTACTCCTTTCCTGAGTTATAAGGGTGAAATTAGATAATCCATGTAAAGCTTTTACTAATCTATGTCGTTCATCAATAAATGTTAACAGCCTTCATTATTCAGCAAAGAAGAAAATGCAATGCTACGTTGTAGGAGACAAAGAATGACTCAGATAAGCCTGAGAATATAATGGTTAGAAGGTCACTGGAAATCTCAAATACATATATGTTTTTTTCAGTAAACAAGAAAGGCATGACAACTGAGCAGGTGGTAAGGCAGGACATGGATATGGCAACTTTCTTTCTAGAGGTTGAAGTCAAAGGACATGAGCTAGGAATTCATGCGATTCTCTCAGTTAGCCACTGATTTTAAATCTATCTTGTTATTTGTGTCAACTTCTGGAATTTGGCAAGCCCTGTCTTTCTGTGCCATAACCCTGAAGAGGATAATGCAGAAACGAAACCTAGACTTTTCTGTAACTGGACACACACATAAGTCTACGCTGGATCTCACAAAAAAACTTTGTAGCTGAAAATTTATAGCCAACCCTGTTTTAAAAACAAAACTAAGGAAATATAATAAGCAAAGCAAAAATCCTGTTGACAGCAAACAAGTTTCCTCTCCCTCAACTGTTCCTCTGCAACATCTACTCTTAAGAGCCCAAACAGCTTCATTAGCACAGCTTGCGTTGAGCTGATACAGAATCAGTCCATTGCTTAACTATCTATCAGAGCACTTTAGTTAGGTCTCCCTACTATCCATTTATCAAGGGGAAAAAAAGTTATTCCTATTGAACTTGCATAAAGACAAAAGACATTAGTTGAAGAGAAAACTCTCCTATTCCAATTTGATTTTTTGGTGATCTAGGTGAGACTTTTAAGCATAAACTTCCTCTTATGAAAGCTGAATTATTCAAGCTGAGCTCTAGGTACACATTAATGAAAAATGCTTTCCCCTTTTGTGCCTTTATTAATCACCTGTTGAAATTCTATCCACATTTCAACACCCACTCAATTGCTTCCATGTGCAATTAATCTCTTGCACCTAACATTTCTTTTCTCACAATCTACATTGTCTTACAATACGTTTCTCTATGTTCCATTTGTTATGAATTCCTTGAAGATAGATATTTGTACAGGCAGCAGTCCCTTTGTTAACAACAACCAACTTACAGACAACTCCTACTTGCCCTTTATACAGGACTTAAAACTGATTTGAGCTGGTTCTGTCATGACTGATGAATCAAAACAGAAACCGACCTGAATTTTTACAATTTGGGTAATTCATCAGACTAACTGGAATAGGAAACATTATGGGTCAGACCCCTGAACAATGGGAGACCTGAAAGATGAGTAGTGAGTCCTTTCAGGATCCTGCTGCCAGAGACTGGATTATTGGCAGAACTGTGGTGAGAGTCTGCACATTCAAAGCAGTGTGGTTAGCCACCATCTTTGAGCATCCCCTGACTGTGAAAGCACCTCTTAACCAAAATACCCAAATCTACTGCCATCAAGTCAATCCTGATTAATAAAAACCCTGCACAGGGTTCCTGAGATTGTAAATCTCTATAGGAGCAGAGAGCCTCATCTTTCTCTTGCAGAACAGCTGGTGGTTTAGACCCACAGAACTTGTGGTTAGCAGCCAAATGCCCAGCCCAAAGCACTATCAGGGCTCCTTGAAGCAACCCCTGACCACCAGGTTGGTTCTGACTCATAGTAACCCTGTATAGGGTTTTAAGGACTGTAAATCTTTACAGGAGCAGAAAGCCTCATTGTTCTCCCGCAGAGCGACTGTTAGATTCAAACTACTGAGCTTGCAGTTAGCAGCCCAATTCATAACACAGTACACTACAAGGGTGAACTAACCCCCTACTCACAACAAATTCTTCATGACAATCACCTCCACTTGATGAACATGCAACTGTTAAATCACTGAAAAGGCTTGGAGCCTTTGCATTTGTGTATCCACTACCATTGAGTTAAATCTGACTCAGAGCAACTTTAAAGGACAGAGTACAATGGTTCCTTAGGGCTTCCAATACTGTAATATTTACCAGACCGGGCAATGTCATCTGTCTCCTGTGGAATGACTAGTGAGTTTGAGCAGCCCAATGCTTGCTTAACAGGGCACCTTCTTGGTCTAAAAAAGTTAAGACTAGATAAGAACCCTATGTACTTGTTCTAACTGATCTACAAATTCTTACAGACATCCTTAGTAATGACCTCAACCTTGTATTCAATACGTGTATTCATGCAGCGTACCTAACAAAACCTAGCGAAGTCATCTTCTGGTAGTGTGATCCCACATGGGATTATCATGAGTCAGAATCGACTCAATGGCAACTAGTGATGAACTTAATAAACATGTATTAAATTGGATTTTATTGATGAACATACTTTTCTAAATCAATATAACATTGCTGCATTTAAATTGCTAAGTTTATTTTCTGAATAGTCAAAATCCTACTTACAAGTCATCTATCATTAAGATCCTTGGGGAAATATCCTTATATAAATTTAAGAAACCACTTCAAATCAAGATTAAAAAAAGTCTAAAACCTATATCTGCCTTTTATACCATCATTCCCTTCGGCTCCATGAAGCCCATTCAATCTTTGTTATAGTGTTAGGGAAAGAAACGAAGGTCCCAATGTCTAACAGTACTGTGTAAATCAGCCTCTGTAGTAGCAGCCACAGCATCTAAAATGAATTGGAAATTGTTTCTCCAACAGGTTCAGACCTGATTTTAATATGAATTTTTGTTTCATTGAAGAAAGGCTACAACATGTACAACAAGGAAGCGTTGTAATCTTCCCATTTTGCCATGAATTTGGACACTCACTTGGAGAATACGGAAAGATCCTAATTTTTATCAGATGTTACCTCTGTCCATGCCAGGGATCCCCAAACTGATGCATAGAAAGATTACATAGCTGCCTGAGAAGACAGTAAGTTCTAGGAAAGCTAAAACGTGTTTAAGATGAAAACCTGTTAAAGAAACAAAACTGAAATATTTCCACTAAACTGAGGAATAAAAATAGGTAAGTCTGCATTCTGTCCACGACATGAAATTTGTGAGACCCAGAAAATCAAGGTCGTCCTGTAGAGTTCCAGCTCTCACAGATTCACGGTATAACCAATGAACATATATTTACTTGTCACAATGATTCTAGTAGCACAGAACTTATAAAGACACACACAAATATATATATATATATATATATATATATATATATAATTTTAAAACATTAAATTCCAACTCACATCAACCCTACGGGGGGCAGAGCTGCCCCAGAGGATTGCCAAGTCTATAAATCATTATGGAAACAGAATATTTGATCTTTCTCCAGAAGAGCTACAAATAGGTTTGATCTCTGATCTACAAGTTAGCAGTCAAACTCTTAACCACTGTGCTACCCGGGATTCAATAAGGAAAAAAAGAAAGAAAGAAAGAAAGACATAACCAAACACTACTGGGGAATTGATTCCAACTCATAGCAACTATACAGTTGCTCCTGTTAGGTAGATAAAGCAGTCTGATTTCACAGTATAGTGTTTCTGAGGCTGTTAATCTTTGAAGGAGCAGAAAGCCTTATCTTTCTCCTGTGGCATGTCTGGTGGGCTTGAACTTCCGACCTTGTAGTTAGATGTTCAGTAATGATACTAGAGAGACACACTGTTCTGTATAAAACTGCTCTAATGGGTACTGGAGCCTATAAATCTTTAAGAAAGCAGACAGCCTCATCTTTCTCCCACAGAGTAGCTTGTGGACTTGAACCACTAACCTATCTGTCAGCAGCTCCACATTTAACCCATTGCATCAGTAAAACACCAATGTTGTTAAATGCAGTAGAGTTGGTTCTGACTCAGAGAGATCCTATACAGGGTTTCCGAGGAGCAGCTGGTAGGTTTGCAATGCTGAGCTTGTGGTTAGCAGTTCGGTGCTGATCCTACAGTGCCACTTTTGAATTTAATTAAGGGCATTGATGAAATTATGAAATTACCTCCTTCATCATAGAAGGGGTGTGGCCCTGCAGGATAAGCGCTTGACCCTGAGGAATAACCCCAAGGTCAGCATGTAAGCCCACCATTCCCTCATGGGAAATCCTACATACGGTTGCTATGAGTCAGAACTGACTTGATGGTACTTAATAACAATAGGCTTGATGTGGAGCTGTGGATAAGCACTGGACTGCTTACTGCAAAGTTGGCAGTTCAAACCCAGCAGTCATTCATTGGATAGCCTCACAATCACACCAAACACAATCCAAACCAAACCAAAGATAGACATTTATTCCTTGAGAGCTCTCCAGGGATCTCCTACCCTGGACAGCTCCCTATGTTAACTAGCCACATTGAAGAGAAAGTTAATCAGTACCTTCTGCACCGAGAGCTATGGTCACAAGATCCCTTCTATTTTCTACTAGGATTCAGTAGGTTTTATTGGAATTTCAGTCCAATTATTGTGGAATCTCCTAGATTTCAGAGAATTCTATGTTTGATGAATTCAATGTTTGATGAGAATTACTCTCACATTTGACCTTTGTTTTATGAGATAAATCAAAAGAGTAGAATCAGGACTCAAAAGATCAATGCTTAATAAGTACAGTTGCCTAAAATACTGTAATGTCTGTTTCATGTAATTCAAATCTCAAAGTTCGAGCAGTGATTGGATGGACAATGGATGGTACCTAGTGTGATACCCTATCATTGAAACCATTTACATTTTTCATAGCCTAGAGGCAGGCTAAAATCAAAAGCAGACTCTACTACCCTCATTAGGCATCTGTTTAACCAGCTTTATTGTTAGTTCTGTATCTCCAAGTTAGCTTCAGAACCACAGACTTTAATCATGAAAACAAAGTGGCTGAAGACTGGCATGATATATATGATATATATTGATCACTAATGAAATCCTGGTGCTTTCAAAAACTCTTCAATAATTAAACTGAGCAAGGCACATACCAGGTTTTGTTTGTAGAGTACTTAAACCAATTCAGTAGGAAAACTGATGATTAAAACACAAAGGATCTGCAATCTGTTCTCTAGAAAGGGGATTAGAACGCCAAAGAGATTGGCAGACCCATTAGTGAATGATACAAGACCCAAGTAAGAAGTCCGGGTGTGGCGCTGCTGGATAATGCACTGGTCAGTTTGAATCTGAAGGTCAGTGATTCAAACCCACCAGCCGCTCCTTGGAAATCCTAATCAGGCTTGCTAAGAGTGTAAACTACTCAATGGCACTTCATATCAACAACACACAAGAAAAATGGGTTATTCATTGCCAATAATTCATTGGCAATAACATATCAATTATATAGGTTAGCAAAGAGTATCACTATTTTAATGTTTGAAAGGAAAATCAAGACTTTCTGACTTCTTTTGGGGAAGGATACTAGAGAAAATATATTACCTATAAAAGCTCTGTAATATCACCAAGAACATATTGAAAACTGAGTAACCTGTGAAGGTCATTTTCAGTCATATTTCACTTCCATAGGCTTAAGATTGTCTAAGTTCAATAGAGTATCTTGTTTATGTGCTATTGGCATAGCTGGCTGCTGTTGTTAAGTGTCTTGGAATAGAGTCTGACTCATAGTAATCCTGCATAGGGTTTCCAAAGGGTTGCTGGTGGGTTTGAACTGCTGACCTTGTGTTTAGCTGTCCAGTGCTTATCAAACAGTGCCACACTGAGGTGATCAAATAAGGCTACTCTCTGACAAATGCTTTGTAGGGCAGAAGGCCTCTGAGGGAGTAGAATGGCATGGAGAATGACACACTGAGGCATTGCCAAAATGAAATAAGCCATTAACTCCACCATGTGGTGTGGCACTGTAGAATAAGCACTCGATGACAATACTTGTTTGAACCACAAAGTTGGTGGTTCCAATTCTCCAGTTGCTCCTCGGAAACCCTATATAGGGTCGCTGTGTATCAGAACCAACACAATGATACTTAACAAAAACTACCACAATTAAAAAATCCATGTTGGAAGAAGTGCAACCAGAATGCTCTTTGGAGGCCTGGATGGTCATACTTCATCTCTTATATTTTGGACATATTGTCAGGATGGAGCAGTCGCTGGAGAAAGATACCATGTTTGGTAAGGTGGAGGGTCAGAGAAAAAGAGGAAGACCCCCAATGAGATGTGTTGGCCAAGTAGCAGCATCGACGGACTCAAGTGTGGCAACAGTAGTGAGGTTGGCCCAGGATCGGGCGGTGTTTCGTTCCGCTGTGCATAGGGTCACTATGAGTTGGTACCAACTTGATGGCACCTAACAACAACAACAAACCACAATTAAAAGAAAACAACCTCTTCCACAGAGTGGCCTTCATAGCAAAACAGCAAACAGATAGTGCTGAGTCTACAGTAGAACAACGATGGATTAGAGCAGCACTACTGTTTACTTACAAAAATGACACTAGGAAGCCACTCACAAAAGCTCATATCCTTGATATTTATTTTCCTCTGGTGGTGACAAGTATCAATTCAAACATACAAACCCTGTATCCTATTTGCAAACATAAAGCCACAAACAGGTAAATTCAAACTGGAATATCTGGAAATCAAACAAATCATGCTGTTCTCTTTCAAACACACCACTCACCAAACAGAGCTAATTCATAACTCCAAGGCGTGTAGTGATGCCTGGTGGCACTGCAGGTTAAGCACTATACTGCTAATTGCAAAGTCAATGGATCAAACCCATCAGTCTCACAGAATTAAAGATGGGGCTTTCTGCTCCCATTAAAATTAGAGGCTCAGAAATTGTGGATGGAATGGATTATATGGCAGTGAGTTGAGTTGAAGGTACATATTTACTAAATTTGAAAACAAACTTACTTTATGCATATTAGGTCAAAATTCTCTCCTCTATTTTATCATTCCTATTGTATTTTATTTGTTTGAAACTACCAGCTGTTCCATGAGAAAAAGATGAAGCTTTCTGCTCCCATAAAGATTTATAGCCTCAGAAACCCTGTACAGGGTCACTCTGAGTCAGAACCAACTCCACGGCACATAACTGCCCCCACCACCATTGTACTTTATTTGTAGATGTATTCACTTGTTTCATTGTCTTCCTAACCCTCACTGGATTGTGAACTGTATAAACAAAGAAGTGACATAAGTTTTGTTCATCACTCTCTAGTGCCTACAGTAGTATCTGCTATAGGGTGGATGTTTATAGACAATTGCAGAATACATAAACCAGTACTCAGAAGAAAATAAACCATAGGCAAATTAATGCATAATAATAATAATTCCTTCTTCATAGGGTGGCCAGACAGGAATAATTTAGTATTTTAGCCATATATTTGAAGCTAAAGAGAAGTAATCTGTAAAAATCTCTACCAGAGAAAGAATTTTCTAACTGTAAGCCAGAAAAGTCTTGGCCAAGTTTCCAACTAGAAATCACCTTTATACTTTATTTGCAGTGTTGAACTGCATATCATGATGATCGGTAGCCTCTAAAGGAATTTGAAATATATACCAAGCTTCAAACTCCTCAGCACAGCAAACCCCAAATTTATGTCCACTTCAGTCTTTGCCATTTCTGTGATAATTTACTACTTGGGCTGGAGATAATAAGCAAATACTATATATTTCTCCTCACTTACATAGACAAGAGCCTTCAATGACTAGCATATCATTTATTTTATAATACTGTAGCTCTTGCCAAGCATTCTTATCCCCTCACAGCACATTTGCATTGGGTGGTTTAGTGTAAATCAATACCTTTTCTATTACATATTGCTTTTGGATCAGAGTACTTACTGATTTTTTTTTTTTTTTTCATCTTTGAAAATGGGTTAAAGGTTGAAAAACCTGAGAGTATCAATATGGAGTTTGTGTTGGGAGGGGTGAAAATCTGGAGTGTATGTTGGTAAGGATGCAAAGGTGCAGAAGAACATGTTCAGCAGAATGGGGAAGCTACAGCTTGACTCTACAAAGTATTGAAAGGTTTGTATTTTCCCCTAAACACTCTGTTATATGAATGATATTGCTGGCTTTCTTTTTAAAATTAAAAACAAAAAACAAAAACCTTTTTATTGTGAGATGGGTGAAGTTTTACAGAGCAGATCATAAATTTCACCTCTCATCAATCATCTTGTTGTTGTTAAGTGCTGTTGAGTGGATTCTGACCCACAATGACCCATATAGCATTTCTGAGATGGGGCTGGTGAAGTTGAACCGATGACTTTGTGATTCAAATGGACTTTGCAGTGCAGTGCATTAACCCATAGCACCACATCACACTTACCTTTATTTTAATGATTGTAATACCCTCAAAGTAACCTCATTTATCCCACTTCCAACCTGAGATTCTTGTTTCCATTCCTTTTTATCCTAACCCTTCTGAATTATATCCTTAGGTAAATGCTGCCCTTTTGACCTCAAAGGTGAACCATTTGATGGTGTGCTTAGCTCATCAGTGTTGTTATGTATATACATCTTCAATATGGCTGAAAATTGAGCAAGAAGGGTGACTTCAGTTCCAAGTTTTAATGGTGACCAAGAGTCATAGCATAAGGGTGCTTGTAGTCTTTTTCTGACAAATAAATAATCTGGTATTTTTTATGATTTTGAGTTTTGTTCCACATTTCTTCCATCTCAATCCAGGGTCTTCTAATGTAACTCTTTCAGAGGAGTTGGAAGTTGAAGCCAGGTACCATCTAGTTCTTCTGGTCTCAGGGTGATGATGTCTGATGTTTATGTGTCCCATTAGTCCACTGGACTAATTGTTTCCAAGTATCTTCAGTTTTCATCACTCTTCTTTTCTCCACACAGGGAAAGAGTAATAGATGTGCTTTAGATGGCTGCTCATCAGCTTTTAAGGCCCCAGTTGCTACTCATGAATGTAGGTTGAAGGACATTGTGTTTATGGACTCTTTTGTCAATTGACCACGGTGTCTTCTAAGACTACATTCCTGAGTCCTCTAGTCCAGCAACACATTCCTTCAAGGTGTTTGGTAACGTCTAAGGAGTGTTTATAATTTTGTATCCTGCATTCTCCCACATGGGAGCATGGTGAGTTTATAGAATAAGCACTGGACTGTGCAGCAGAAGGTCAGAGGTTCAAGTCCACCAGTCACTCCCATAGAGAAAGATGAGGGTCTTCTGCCTTGGAAACCATATGCAGGGTTGCTATGAGACCAAACTGACTTGCTGGAAACAACGAGTGCTCCACAACAATCCTGGGCATGTTTGCAGACAAGGTAAATACCCATGACAAGTCTTATATATGTGTGGGCAAACTCCCACCACACATCCAGACAGATGTGAATCTATTCATGCATGTACCCACACGTCATTCTTGTTGCAGGATTGATACATAACAGCAGTTACTTCTATTCCCTTTAACTCTTGGACTCCTCCCCATGTCTTCTCCTGCTTTTGTCATTCTTCTCCCAACCTCCCTGTTACTGCATATTGACTTCCCGGTCACACAAGTTAACATGTGTGGACCCTCTAGCAACCCCTACTCGTCTGTCAGTTTGTTGTACTGTTGTGGCTTGTGTGAGGCTGTGATGCTGGAAGCTATGACACCAGTATTTATAATGTTATTGTTGTTGTTAAGTTCTGTTGAGTCAATTCTGACCCATAGTGACCCTGTATAGGGTTTCTGAGAAGCAGCTGGTGAGCTTGAACCGCCGACCTTGCAGTTCAAACAGCTTTGCAGTCCAGAGCATTAACCCACAGTGTCACACCAGGACTCCAGTATTAAAAATAGCAGCAGGATTATGCAACGTGGACAAATTTCAGCTGAACTTCCAGATTACGACAGACTAAGAAGAATGTAAAGCCACAGAAAACCTTATGAATAAGCAGTTTTATGCAGCAGAATACTGAATACTGAAATATTGCTAACACAGCAGCAGAATACTGTCAGATATAATGCCTGAAGATGAGCCCCTCATGTTGAAAGGCACTGAAAATATGACTGATGAAGAGCTACCTCCTCAAAATAGAGTTGGCTGTAATGGTGCAAATAGAGTAAAGCTTTCAGGACCTTCATTTGCTAACGGGATGCAATTCAAAATAAGGAGATTCAGTTACAAACATTGATTAATAATTGAAACATGCAATGTGTGAAGTAGGAATCTACGAAAACTGGAAGTTGTGAAAAACAAAACGGAACACACAAAGGAATTAGAAAGCTGATATGGACCACTGCTGACCACGTCGAATCTGACAAGTACATGGTTTAGTATTCAGGGAATGACAGATTGAAGAGGAATGTCATCCCATTTATCATCATAAAGAACATTATAAGATGTCTTAAAGTATAATGCCAACTGTGATAGGATAATACATAACTATACAAGGAAAAGTAGTTAATACCACTATTGCTCAAATTTATGCACCAACCACTAAATGAGAAAATTGAAGAATTCTACTAACTTCTTCAGTCTGCAAATGATCAAACAAGCAATATGATGCTTTGATAAGTACTGGTGCCTGGAATGAAAAAGTTGGAAACAAAGAAGTAGAATCAGTTGGAAAATATAGCTTGGTGATAGAAACCAGTGACTTATTCATGGCAAATACCTTTTTATGATTAATATAAATGATGACTATCCACATGTACATCACCAAATGGAACACACAAAAATCAAGTTAACTACATGTATGGAAAGATATGGTGAACAAGCTCTAAATCATCAACCAAAACAAAGCCTGGGGCAGACTGTTGAAAAGACGGTCAACACTAGTATGTAAATTCAGGCTGAAGTTGAAGAAAATGAAAATGACTCGACGAAAGCCAAAACATGACCTTGAGCAAATCCCACCTGAATTGAAAGATCATTCAAGAACAGATTTTATGCATTAGACATTAATGACCAAAGAACAGAAGAGTTGTGGGATGACATCAAGAATATCATACAGAAAGAAAGCAAAAGGTTGTTAAGAAAACAAGAATGAAGGGAAAGACCAAAATGGATATCAGAACAGACTATGAAACTTGTTCTCCTGCATAGAAATGCTAAGGCAAATGAAAGAAATGAAGAGGTAAAATAGCTCAACATAAACTCTTAAAGGGCAGCAGAAGATAAAGTATTATAATGAAATATGCAAAGACCTGGAACTAGAAAACCAAAAGGGAAGAACACACTTAGCATTTCTCAAGTTGAAAGAACTGAAGCAAAATTTTATGCCTAAATTTGCAATATTGAAGGATTCTATGGGCAAAATGCTGAATGATGCAGAAGGTTTCAAAAGAAGATGGAGTCACTGTCCAAAAAGAAATGGCCAGTGGTCAGCCATTTCAGGATGTAGCATATGATCAAGAACCATTGTGTGTCTGAGAAATATTATGCTCCATGATGTTGTCAGTGGCTGATTTTTTCAGAATTGTATGGCCAGATCTTGTTTTACAAGGCACCTCTGGATGAGTTGAATCTCTAACCTTTTGGTTAGCAGCCTAGTGTGTTAATAGTTATCCTCTTCAAGGCAACTTAGAGATGAATGGCATGAAAGAAGAAGTCCTAGGTGCACTAAGGGCATTGACAAAGAAAATAAGGGTCCATGAACTGAAGGAACACAAATTGAAATGTTTCAATAAACTGATATAGCACTGGAGGCACTCACTCACCTATGCCAACAAATTTGGAAGATAGCAACCTGGCCACCTGATTGGAAGAGATCCACATTTGTACCCATTCAAATGACAGGTCATCCAATAGAATATGAAAATGATTGGACAATACAAAATACAAATAAAATTTTGCTAAAGGTAGTTTGAAAATGACTGCAACAGTACATTGGCAGGAAACTCCCAGAGGTTCAAGCTGGATTCACACGAGGATGCGGTACAAGGAATATCACAGCTAACGTCAGATGGATCTTGGCTGAAAGCAGAGAATACTAGAAAGATGTTTACTTGTACTTTATTGACTAGGCAAAGACTTTCAAGTGTGTGCATCATGACGTGCTATGAGAAACATTGCAAAGAATGGGCATTCCAGAACACTTAATTGTGCTCATGAGAAACCTGTACATAGACCAAGAGGCAGTCTTTGAACAGAATAAGGAGACACAGAATGTTTTAATGTGAAGAAAGGTTTGTGTGAGGATTGTATTCTTTCACCATACTTATTCAATCTGTATGATGAGCGAATAATCCACAAAGTTACATTATATGAGAAGAACATGGCATCATGATTGGAGGAAGACTCATTAATAACCTATAATATACAGATAATACATCCTTGCTTACTGAAAGCAAAGAAGCATTAAAATACTTACTGATGAAGATCAAAGACCACTGAATTTAGTATGAGTTATACCTCAATGTAAAGAAACAACATCCTCACTATTTGACCACTAAATAAAATCATAATAAATAGAGAAAAGATTGAAGTTGTCAAAGACTTCATTTTCCTTGGATCCACTACCAGCTTTCATGGAAGCAACAGTCAAGAAATCAAATGACATAGTGCACTAGGCAAATCTGTGGCACAAGACCTCCTTAATGTGTTCAAAAATATAGATGTCAGTTTGAGGACTGTTGTGTACCTGACCCAAACCATGGTATTTTCTGTAACCTTATATGCATCTGAAAGCTGGACAGTGAATAGGGAAGAACATAGAAGAATTTATGCATCTGAGTTATGCTGATGGAGAAAATATTAAATTTACCATGTACTGCTAGAAGAACAAATAAATCTGTTCTGGAAGAAGTACAACTAGAATGCTCCTTAGAAGCCAGAATAGCAAGATTTTGTCCTTATTCTTCATACATGTTATCAAGAGGGGCCAATCCTTGGAGAAATACATCATGCGTGGTAAAGTGGTCAGCGAAAAGTAAGAAGGTCCCCAGTGAGATGGACTAGCACAGTGGCAGCAGCAATGGGCTCAAGCCTAAAATGATTATGAGGATGGCACATGTCTGGGCAACATTTCTTCACATACAATAGATGTCCTTTTGTGATTTACTAAATTCACTCAACATAATGGTCTCCAGGTTTATCCATGTTATGTTTAGTCATCATTATTCTTCTACTTTGCATCATACTCCATTATGTGTATGAACCAAAGTTTATTTAACCATTCTTCCATTATAGGTATTTAAACTGTGACCATCTTTTTCCTATTGTGAATAGTGCTACAGTGAACATGACTGTGCATATATCTGTTCATTTCATGGCTATTTCCTGAGGATATATACCAAATCGAAGGATTGCTGGATATTATAGTATTACTATTTCCAATTTTTTTGAGGAAGCACCATACCATTTTCCACAGTGGTTGCACCAGAATAGTTTTTGAAATCAATCTACATACCATTTGTTAAATATCTCTTTACTTGTGATAAAATAACATCAACAATGAGCTCAAACAACAAATGTGAGGATGGCATAGGACTTGGTAGTATTTCCTTGTGTTATGCATAGAGTCTACAAGAGTCAGCACCGCCTCCACAGCACCTAATAACATATCAATGGAGTCAATTCTTACTCATGGTTACTCCATGTGGGTTTGAGCAAAACTGCTCCACAGAATTATCAATGGCTGCTTTTTCAGAAGTGGATCACCAGCGTTGTTGTTTTTTTTTTTTTTTTCTTTTTTCTTTTACAAGGCACCTCTGGATGGACTTGAATCTCTCACTTTTTGGTTTGTATACTAATGAGTTAACTGTTTTCCTCATCCAGGAACACCTTAGAGGTGATATTCCACTATCCAACTCAAGCCAGGAAATGTTTAAACTGCATTACAGGCAATAGTAACTATAAAATTTTGTCACCTACATCTAACCTGAAAACCTCTAGGAATGGTGAGTGAAGAAATGAGTTTTAGAGATGTAGAGAACTACGCATGCTTCTTTGATGGACCTCCTTGAAAGTTGTTGATTTCTTACCAAAACATTCAGTTTATCAGCCAGGGCTACATATTCTGCCACCAAGCCCAAACTTTACCTGCATGATTTCATTTGTTCATGCCCTCCTCTATACTCAACATGTTGCCACAGTATCTCAACTGCTTCACTGTAATTGCTTACTAATTTGTTTCCCTTCTTGCAATCCAGCAACTGTTTCTTTGCCAAACAGATTTTTTGAGAGTAAAAATCATCTCATGTTCCTCCCTTATGAAAATGATCCAGTCCCTTCCTATTTCACCCAGAATAATATCCAACTTCCCAAGGACCTAGAGTATCTGGCCTCTACTCACCTTTCCATCTCACCTTTCTAGTCCAATGTTTGCTCTTCAAACACATCATCCTCTGTCTCATGGTTTGACATATTTAACACATACAACCTATACAGACAGCTCTTTTCCTGATCTTCTATTGTCTAAGTCTCATGCAACTCCACAGGACAGTCTTCCTTCACTATCCTAGAGATGATGAACTGTTCCAACCTGCCCAGTCACTTCCTATCTTACTGCCTAGTTTAACTTTTCCTGTTCAACCTAACAGCACATTACTATCTAAGACGAGTGTAGTTGCTCACAGATTCGTTTCTATGTTCTTCTTAACTGTCTAGGATTGTCTCTAGAATATAAACTCCATCACATTAGAACTAGGTCTATTTTGTTCATCACTTCAATACCAATTGCCCAAATGTTCATGGCTCTTAAAAGCTGCCCAATAAATGTGGATTGAATATATAAATGATCATTTGAGTTCAGTACAAAGACCTTCTCACAGTCAGAACTTCTTTACCATAGAATGAGCCGTAGACATTAGTAAGCCTCATGATATCTGTGCCTTTAAACCTCTGACTTCCCATGTTCTCTAGCACAACTTCAAGAGAGGCTGCATGCAATAAACAGTACTAAAACATATTGTTCACAGGTCATTCTTACTATATGAGGAAGACATAGAGTATGTGTGATTCTGTTTTGGCTCTCCTGTGACCAATGAAGTAGACATAACATTTGTCTGTAATAATATGTAGGTTACCGACACACCTCATATTCTGCAGAATACCAGGGGATGAGAAAGGAAATCCTATTTGATTTTTTAACAAAAGCAAAACAAAACAAATTCAAACAATAGTAATAAATATATATGGAGCTAACTTGGAGTCTCTAGGTAGGCAGCGTAGTGTAGATGCACGTTCCATAGCATATTTCAATAATGCCCCCAAGTAACCGAGTAGAAATGGTAGTTAACATTTTAATTCAAGGTATCTCTTAGGTGCTGAGACAAGATAGATGGAAAGGGAGGTCTCAGACAGTAAGGCTTCCGGAAAGTTGGACTTGGAAGGCAGTGAGCTAGCCATTAGCTGAGCAAAGTGGACTTTGAACCTGCATATTGAGGAAATCCTGTCTATTCTTGCTCGGCTGGAAGGCTCTAAAAGGAACTCCCACCCACCGCCAGGGCAGGAGATGAGATGATGGCTTTCCCTTTCCTGCTGAAGATTATAACTCTACACTCATTTATTTGTCTCCATTTGCTTAACAAAATGCATATTAACCAATGATATTTTATATAACACAGGCATTATTCCCTGACTTATAAGTTTTAAATGAAGTAATCTGAATCATAGAAATATGGTTAGTGGCTTACAGCTACCCTGTATACTGTTGTTGTTGTTGTTAAGTGTCATCGAGTCGGGTCCGACCCATAGCGACCCTGTACAGGGTTTCCGAGGGTGTAAATCTTTACGGGAGTAGAGAGCCTCATCTTTCTCCCGCGGAGCGGCTGGTAGTTTCGAACCGCTGGCCCTAAGGTTCGCAGCCCGATTCATAAACTTTCTTTCTGAAAAAAATTTTAACACCATTCACAGGTCATACACAATTATCAACTTAAAAATTAGCTTGCAAGGTCGGCTGTTCAAGCTTACCAGCTGCTCCTTGGAAACCCTACACAGGGTTGCTCACTATGAATCAGAACCGACTTAAAGTCACTTAACAACAACAACAAAATATTTGGTCAAACACTTAACTCACCCCTAATGTGATGGCTGCTAAGGAGCTCTGGTAGTGTAGTGGTTACACATCAGGCTGCTAACCTCAGGGTTAGCTGTTTGAAGCTACCAGCTGTTCTAGGGGAGGCTTTCTGCTGCCATAAAGATTTACAGCCTCGGAAACTCTGTACAGGGTCGCTATGAGTTGGAACCAACTCCACGGCACTTAACAACAACAACAACAACACGGTGATGGCTGTAACTGAGGTTGCCTTGGCAGGGCCAGACCAAGTGATTTTGCGGGTTGGATGTTCCCCACCCATGCTCTATATGTTGCTGACACTGCGAACCTTCACGGATCAGAATGCCTCATCTCTTTGTTTCTGCAGAATAATTGGTAGGTTATATGCTATGGAACGTGCCTTGTGGGTAGCAGTCAACTGTGCCACCAGGAATTCACTGGGTATATAAGTGCCATCAAGTCAGTTCCGACTCCGAGCAACCCAGTGTAGGGTTTCTTAGGAGCAGCTGCTGAGTCTGAAGCACCGACCATGTGGCTCAAACTGATCTTGAGGTCCAGTGCTATCCTGCGGCGCCACATATTGGTGCTTAATAAACTGGTAGTTAGGTGAATGGAGGATGACAAAACAGATTTTAGCTTACAGGGCATCTTTACTTGTTTCCTTTGGCAGCCAAGGGTGTAGGAAAAAAAAGAGAAATTTCCTTTGCTTCACTTCAACATAATGCAGGGTAATCATGCAATAATGATCTGAGATGTTTCATTTGGAGATATATAATATAACCTTTTATAATCTTTTGGGAGGCTTTCTCCAATCAGTCTGAAATCCTTATAAAAGAATTTTGGAATACACAGATAGATGCTGACATTTAATTTTATACTTTCAAAGGTTAATCTTGTTATTAATATTTAAGAAATTTGGCTGCTTTTTTGAAAAATGGCCTACTTTTATACACTTAGTGTCGTGAGCGACGCGATGATCACTGATGATTTCAAGATGGTATCTTAAATATTATGAAGTAATCTTTCTGTGAATGTTATCACTGTCTGGGCGAGGCTCTTAATAAGATAGGATAAATGAAATTTTGATGCATGATGCCCATTCATTGTTGACCTTTCAAAGTATGACTTAACTTTACGTTTAACAGTTCGTTAGACATCATTCCTTATTTATCTTATTTTTTTTTAAGTTTTTATTGTGAGGTTTACATAGGAGAATATCAGCTTTACACTCATCCTGTCATATTTTGTTTCATTGAAATGATTATAATCCCCTCCATGAATCACCAAATAACCAAAGGGTACACGCCACATGCCTGCCCCCTGTCCACCAGCACACAGCCCTTCTCCCTCAGTGAGTCCAGTGTCCCCAGCCACTCCATCTGTCCATGTCATCGTCTCTGTCTCCATCCCTGGCATCACTGCCTCTCAGGTATGGTCCCACTGTCCGTTTTTCTCACTTGGACATCATTCCTAATTTTTAAACATTCCCATGTAAGGGCTATGCTATGTTACAGCCCATACATAAGTTTTATGACTTCATAAATTGTAAGCTAATTAAATATATGAACACCTCAATAGTAAAATTAAAAGAGTTAATACCAGCTTCTAAATAGTCATTCCTCATTCTTTTAGGTTGAGTGATCAGTGCTAGGGATGATGTCTGAACAAAACTATTCAATCAGTGCTGCCTTTTAGATGAGATCATGTAAATTAACAGAAGTCAAAATAAAGATTATAGCGTTCTCTTTTCATTGTCTCTAACTGAGCTATATATGGTCAGGTGATTGTGGATACCATGGTGAAGGAAGCAATGATGCAACAATGAATCATAGATTTTCTGAGTTAAAAGAAATCCTGCAACTTGCTAATTGGAAGCCTATATCTGATAAACCCATTAAGGATAATGTTACTATGTTTGCCCTTCAGGCCCTTTAAGGCAGAACTTTCCATCTTTGAATTCCTCAATGCATTTGGATTTTTTTTTTTTTTTTAATGGTGACCAGATTCTGTAACTCCCAGCCACTGTTCATTTGTTGCATGATAGTGACAGAAATAAACTGAATTCCACCATGGTACAACAATTCTTGTTTTAAGTATATAGTTAGGAAATACCCACTATTGTTCCCTTTTTTCACACATAAATAAGACTATTCCATTTTCTCAATTATTCCTCATCGATACTACTTTATAGAATCTCTATCTTCCTGGGGACTTTCAGCTGAACATGCGGATACATCCTGCCCACAATTAAACACAGTACAGTGTACTCCCATTAAGCTAGAACATTTTATTTCTGGAAATCATTGTATCTAAAAATGTGTCCAAAGTGGAACACATTAAAGACATAGTTCCCTAATTTGTACACTGGTAAAGACAACATAACAAACTATCAAACAGATCCATTAGAACAAAGAGTAAGAAGCACAATTTAGAAGAAGTACATGATGAATGAGCCACAGCTCTAGCGTCTGAGCTGTCACAATAGAATTCCAGTTTGGTGCCCATGTGAAGCTGTCTTATAAAGAGCCATGGGAAATCAAAACACGTATTGCTCAAGCTGGTGGCACTCCAGGTATGATGTCTCCAGCCTGGACTAGAATAGGACTAGTACCAGATAGTGTCTGTTATTCTTGGAGGATTCAATATGCTCAGTATCACACTCTTTACAGTTTGTCACAACAGAGACTCATGAAAGGTTGGCAGCCAACTAAAATCTTTTCTTACACAGATTGCTACTTGATTCTAGCTTACTCCTTCCGTGTAGGGGTTTGAGTTTTGGTGTTGCTATTTTGTTTTGATCTGTTCCCTCCCCCCTTAACTCAAAGAGGTGTCTTTATGTTGTTCCTTCTTGTACTTTATTCCGTTAGGGTTGAATTAACATTTCAACATGTGGATAAGGAAGTGACATTCAGATTTTTGTTACTTTTTTCTCCCAACTGTTAATGAGTATGCCCATGTCCTTAGCCAAAATTTTTGGTAAAATAAAGCAAGAGGATACAATTTAGGTAGCGACTCTCTTCTAAACAAATCAAGATCTATTTATCTTATCAAATTTGAGTATATATTGTTGATGTTCCTAAAATATGGTTTGGGGAAAAATAAATAAGTGAGGGATAATATAGTTTATCAATCATCCAACAGTAATGGTGTCATTACAAATTTAATAGAATTTTACTATTTTCACTGTGCTTTCTAGACATAAGTTTCCCCTCATCCTAAGTGGATCAAAAATAATATGTTTGGTGAACATGTGTTCACCAAAGACTTTATATGTGATCTCCTGTATTACTTTTATGCTCTTTTCTAATGTACCAGAAACTACTGACCATCCTAGGGTGTTGCAATAATGAATGAATACTTAATTGGACAACACAATGAAATTATTTCCCTTATTATTTTCACCAGGTATCTAAGAAAAAGCTGTTTCTTAGACTTTTCAAAGACACAACGAAAGAAATTCTGAAAGGTAAGATAATTTTGACAGCACAATTTATATTTCTCAAGCTATGTTGTTGTTAAGTACCGTCAAGTTGCTTTCGACTCATAGTGACGCAGTATAGTGTTTCAGAGGAGTGGCTGGTGAGTTTGAACCACCAACCTTAAGGTTCAAACAGACCTTGCAGTCCAGCACATTATCCCACAGCGCCACACCAGAATTCCATAAACACACAAATAAAAAAAAACCTCTTTGGTTCACTGTCAAATATAGAGCACAATGGCTGCTATGAGAGCTCACACTTTTCTAGCACAATGTACTGGAGCCATGCCTCACTGTGATTGTGCCAGTGGTGAAATTCACAGTGCATGCATGGAAACCAATTAATAGGACAGTCTTCTCTTCACACAAAAAGAATATGTTGAGGACTCTTTTGACAACGTTGTCCAAAGAATGAAAGTCTGATGGAGGACAATTAAAAGGCATAACTTCAGACTCATCATTGCTCTGATACTAATTGAATTGGTGACTAAGCAGGTCACCCAATATGAAAGGATCTCCATATTTGTAGCTACATATGAAAGACTTGGACCACATTCTTCGCTATCAGGACAATTTTAGGTTCTGGTATTTCATTCCTTATACATTGTTGTTGTTAAGTACTGTGGAATTGGTTCTGACTCATAGCGGCCCTGCACAGGGTTTCCAAGGCTGTAAATCTTTCCGGGAGCAGAAAGCCTCATCTTTCTCCTGTGGAAAAGCTGGTAGTTTCAAACTTCCAACCTTGAGGTTAGCAGCCCAATTCGTAACCACTACGCTACCAGAGCTCCCTTCATTCCTTATATAAGGACCTTAAAATCCATGTGGATGTAAACAAGGAATGTTCAATTAACTCAAAGTTCACTTTACATTTCACTGGAAACTTGGTCTATGGTGGAAGCACGGCTGTTTTGTTGTAAATCTAGGGATATGAGAAGCTAGAAAGGGAAATAAGGATGTGGTATCAGAAGGTGACAGGTAAAGAGAAAAGATCAAAAGACTCCTTAATTAACCTAGAAATGCCTAGTGGGCAGGAAATAATAATATATAACCAATTAGGAGTGGTAACACTCCTACTCATTTCCTTTACCAGGAAAAAGGTTTAGAGTCTGGGAACTCAACAGCTAGCTACCACTTTCCTCCTTCCTTGTTTGTAGATTCTGTCTTGCTAACAGGTCTGACCCAAAGAAGCTTGTGAAAGTCAATTATAAAACTTTCAATCCAGTTATTAAATAAGCCGTTATTAAAAATGAAAAAAAAATATAAATACACAGTTAAATAAATTATGTTAAAATTGAAAGTAATAAATATTCCAAATTCACTTCTTCTAAATTTTTTTGCTACATTTGATTTTTATCTATGCTATAAGTATATATGGAGTCCTGGTGTGGTGCTGTGGGTTAACGCGCCTGACTGCAAAGTTGTTTGAACTGCAAGGTCGGTGGTTCAAGCTCACCAGCTGCTTCTTGGAAACCCTATACAGGGTCACTATGGGTCGGAATTGACTAGGCAGCACTTGACAACAACAACAACAACAACATATATATATATATAATATCTCTAAAGTAAAGTCTATATAGTGATGCATTACTTTAATCTATTCCAAATTCCAATCTAAGTGACCTCATGTTGGTGGCTTGAAACTGGCTATATTCAGAGTAATTGTACCACACTGACATGTATTATAAATTGAGGTGTGGTTTAAAGTTTTGTGTGTGTATTTAAGAGAGTGATGGAGAAAATGTTAATAATGCATATTGAACTTAAAAAATGCACCATACCAATAGCTGTTATATTGTAAGAAAGACAAAACATTGAGGAACTATTTTTTTGGTATTCAAAAATAATTATCTAGATCATAGCAACATGTCAGTCACATTAGTGATAAGACAGTTAAGTTTCAACATAAGTCTTCATAGTTTTACTTTTATATCACTGCTACACTCAAGTGAAAATATCACCCAACATTCATATTCGAACAGCAGTTGCAATCATAATTTCATTGTGGATTCAAGATTTTGGCAAGGAGGAAACATCAGTGGAAGTAATCTGTGAGTAAACTGACTAGATGAGGTGTTACAGTAAAGAGTAATGTATATATGATTATTTGTAGATAGTTTGCTATTGTTGGTTGTTAGGTGTCATCAGGATGGTTCCTATACATAGGGTTTTTGAGGCTGTAAATCTCTGCAAGAACAGAAAGTTTCATCTTTCTATACATCTTTTGTATCAGTGAACTCTATAATACACTTACATATGTACATATATTCTCCTATTTCAAGACTGTTAAACATCATCCAAACTGCTGGCATGGCACTGTGGGTTAATGTGCTGGACTACAAAGTCAGTTTGAACCACAAGATCAGCAGTTCAAGTTCACCAGCTGCTCCTCAGAAACCTATACAGGGTCGCTATGGGTCAGAACTGATTCGATGGCACTGAACAACAACTACAAAACATCATCCAGCATACAATTGATTTTTGTCTTCACAATTGAGTCTAAAATGATCAGAAACTCATTTTGTTAGGGATGTCAGTGTATCCTTGTAGGTCCAATTACATGAAACTCAACTTGGCTGAAGGCCACTGATGAGCATTTTACTAACTGATACAAATGGAGTGCTATGACACGTGAAATTGCCTGACACTGCTTTCCTGCCTTGTGTATTTTTTGTTTTTTTCTGGTAAACATACTACTATGTGTTAAAGCAGTCATGCTATGACTATGAGGAGAAGATTATGAGAGTCATACAGAAGTGACCTGGAAACCTGATATCCTTCAAGTTATTAAGACATTCCTTGAATGATTCTGTCTTTACTTCTTTTTTTCTAAGATTTATTAGTAAACTTCTATTCTTCAAGTCATATTTATTCAGGCATCTTAGAGTAGCATTCCCTAATGCAGTGCCTTCCATAATGCCAGTCACATTTATTATTATTTATTTTTGTCCAATGCTGCCCTTTCTTTAGTAGTATTTATCTTAATTTTGTATTTTATATGTATTTGTATAAATAGTAATTAATAGTATCTGAACAATTATTTTATTAATAATGCATCATTAGTTTATTAACATTCTGAATAACTCACATGCATATGAGTTATTTTCAATCTTTTCATATGCCTGTGAAAGTTGGACAATGAATAAGGAAGACCAGCAAAGAATCAATGGATTCAAATTACGGTGTTAGAGAAGACTATTTAAAGTACCACCATCTGCCAGGAGAACCAACAAATATGCCTTGGAAGAAGTGCATCCACAATGCTCCTTGAAAGCATGAATGGTGAGATTTTTTGTCTTTCATATTTTGCACTTGTTGTCAAGAAGGACCATTTCCTAGAGAACGGCGTCATGTTGGGTAAATTGGAGGGTCAATGAAAAAGAAGATTCTCAATGAGATGGACTTTCGCAATGGCAACAACAGTGTGATCAAACATAACAACAATGTGAGACAGTGTTGTGCACACAGTCACTATGAGTTCAGACCAGCTGGATGGCACCAGTTACTTACAACATAAAAAGTCAAACTGTGCCAAAGATCAGACTGAGTAATTCCCACGCCCCACCACCCTTCTCTAGTTGGTTGTTTTAATGATTACAGACACGAATGTGAGCTACATGAAGAGAGATTTTTTTACATATTTTTTTACTCTTACATTCCAAGAGCTCAAAACAGTGTGTAGTATATAATAGGCATTCAAATACTAGTTTAATAAATCATAAATAAGAGCTCAATGATCTATTTTCCCAGAATAAATTACCCCCAGTGCTAAATTTAATATATGACTCATAATTGACTCTCCAATATTTGTTGAGCATAAGAATTAACTCCCTAGTATCTATGCATTGCTTAATAGGGCCTTGCTGACTGATTAATTATCTAGGTTATGAAGACTTTCACTAACTATTCAAGGTGACTCTAAGGCTGGTTATCTGAGGATTATAGTTGATCAAATGCTGGGCTCAAGCAGAGAAGAAAAGAGGGGATATTCTCTTTGTGTCTTCTTTACCTCTCCCTACCCCTCTGTACTTACTGTAGGACCGAGAAAAATACTCCATTCTGTACATTAGCCTGAACACGTCCTCCTGTTCCAGGAACTTGCTAAATCAGCTCATGCTGCCTTAGAATATCCTTTCACCCCTAGCTACAGCAAGAACTAGATAAGCAATAGACAAGACAACCCAAGGTCAGATGCCAGATGTTTTCCTTATCCTAGCCTAAGAACAAAAGACCACCAGTACTGACCAATTAAACTGTAACATCTCATACTTTGCCAAATGTCAACCAATCCAAATATTGTAAAGCTGAAAAACCTAAGCTTGTTTGAAAACTCTATAAAAACCCCACAGACAAAGGGTTCAGGGGGGGCTCCATCCCTCATCCGCTGTGTCGGATGCAGGTGGAGTCCAAGCTTAGGGTTGAGTAACTGAGAGTTCAAGGTTCCATCCCTCATCCGCTGCATCGGATGCAGGTGGAGTCAGAGCATGCAGGTGGAGTCAGAGCTCGGGCTTGAATAACTGGGAGTTCGAGGCTCCATCCCTCATCCGCTGCGTCAGATGCAGGTGGGGTCCGAGCTGGAGCTTGAATAAACAACCCTTACGTATTTGCATTGGCGACGGCTCCTTGGTGGTCTTTGGGGACCCCGAATTCTGGGCATAACACTTACCTTTTTATTGTGAATTCAATGAAGGTTACCCAGAAGGTTTACATCAGTTTTACATTCAACAAATCATACACTTTGTTTTGTCTCAATACTTGCAATCCTTTCCATGAGACAACAGCTATACCACTTCCTCCATGTGATTCCTATTTCCATTCCACTCTTTCCCATCCCTTCTCAACTTTGTCCTTAGGTACATGTTGCCCTTTTGATCTCAAATGGTTTACCATTCCATTATGAGCATGCATTACCAGTGTTGCTGTTTCCTCCTATATACGTATCTACTGCTTGTCTGAATATTGGGCCACTAGGGTGATTTCTGTTCCAGATGTGACAAGTGGTTTTGAGCCATAATCTTGGGTTCCTTTAGTATCTTTCTAACCAGTAAGTCTAGTCATTTTTATAATTAAATTTTACATCTTATCTGACTCTATCTTTGACCTTATAATCTGACACCTTTTGAGAACAGTTGGTAATGTTTTCCAGGCACCATGTAATTCTTCTTGTCTCAGAGCGTGATGACTAATGTTCACCTGCTCCGCTGGCCCAATGGACTAGTTGATTCCAAGCATCTTCAATGTTCTTCACTCTTCTTTCTTTGGCACATGGAGAGACCAATATTTGCATTTTAAATGGCTGCTCATGAGCTTTCAATATCCCAGATGCTACTCATCACAGTACCTTCTACCCCTTTATCTGAGATTTCTTCTTGAGTTCCAACTCAAACTCACACTGCCTTTATATAGGTCATTGTTTTTGTTGTTAAGTGCCGTCGATTCAGTTCTGACCCATAGTGACCCCATATAGGGTTTCCAAGGAGTGGCTGGAGAGCCTGAACCACTATCCTTGTGGTTCCAACTGACTTTGCAGTCTAGCGCACTAACCCACAATGCCAGGCTATCATTCCTCAGTAGCATTACGTGTGAGATAACTCACACAAATAGACAGTATTCCGTCAAAACAATGGACAAACAGCCATTAGCAACTTTTCATCCACCATTTTTCCACTTTCCCATTCAGATTAACACAGCATCAATTTTAACATCAACCTAAAGAAGAAATCTGTAATAGGATCCATCAGACTAATTTAAGGGAAATGTCCACTGAATGCACACTATTAGTATTCTTGTTATTGCTGTTGATGATTTAAGCTTAATAAAATATTGACCATAAATATCTCTGCTTTTCTTATTGAGTTATAATCATCCTCATAATCTCTTCCCTCTCTTCTATATTTCCTTTTCTTCTTTCTCCCCATTGCCTCTCTCCTTTAACTCTCTTTTGGCTTCCCTCTATTCCTTACTCTGTTTCTTTCTTTTTTCAGTTGTCCTCTAGCAATACTGTGGACGAGTACAGGGCTGACAGCAGGCACCAGCATCTTCTGAGTTATACACAGGGTTCTGAACACAGCATGCCTTTGGCCCAGGAAGGTGGGGAGCTGAGAGAAGCAGGCTAGCCATCTGGAGGTGAACATATGGGTGGTGTGGCATAAATTTTCACAATTGGCGGCTGCGAGGCCCAGAAATAGAAAAGGGAGGTTTGACTCTTTCTTTTAATTATGGAAAATAAATAAATAAATTTAAAATGGATACCAATAGGAAGGGACCCGAGTTTAAAAAAAGAATCACCGTTTTTCTAAAGGCGCATAGTTGGATATCTATTTAAACTTTTACTTTTAAGAAACACCTTCACTTTTATATAATTACTGAATGTTTCACCTCTTTTTCATTTGATTATTATTCCCTTAACAGTAACTGTATCAACATCTTAAAGAGAAACTATGTGTTTTGCACAGTTTGATAAATTATAAGATTAAGAGTCGTTTCAGCAATTTTGTTTTCTGTAGATGCCTACTGATTGCCAGTTTCCAGATAAACTGAAAGAGACTCTCTGCTTAATCTATGTAATTATCAGTCATCATATGGATATATGTATTTTTAAAGTCTGGTCTAGAATTCTAGATAGCTCTGTTTCAGCTCCTATTTTTATCTTTCCCAGAACTTTAGAATGATAATTTTGATTTCTTGGAATTCCATTTCCTCATATCAAAAAAAAACAAAAGATACCTATGTTTAAATATTTTGTGATAGAGTTTATGATTCTTAGTTCACAGTAATTGGAATTGAGCCAAATTAGCAAAATAGAACTATTGTATACTAAAACAAGGTAGAATTTTATTTTAAAAATTAAATTACTTGCTGGACAAAACAGATTATTAATCTTATTGGGATACTCTTATAATTATTAGAAATATGTCCATAATAACTATCTTACTGAATAGTCATTACCCTCTATAAAATTGAATGATGAAAGAATATAGTAGCATGAAAGTAAAAACAAAAATAAAAAAGGAAGTACTTATTACCTACAGTGTTGGGTTTATTTTTAGGTATAACATTTTCAGAGCTGTACTTATTTTACCAATACACAAATTCCGGAAGGGTGATTAGGCCATAAATGTTCATTAAAACATTTCTCTTGAAGCAAGATGGAAAGGTTTGTTATTCTTAAAGTAGAAAGAACACTTAGGTAGAAAAAGACTTTCAGTTCTTCCATGTAGCTTAAAGGAAGTGCATTAAATTATTTCATAAATACATTTTGAGCGTATACTATCTGTTAAATAGTAAGTTAAATGCCATGGATAAGACATTGAGAAAAACAAGTACAGAGCCCACCCTCGTGGAAATCTCAACCTAGAATCAAGGGAATCCTAGAAATAGATGTAAAGTCACAAATGTGATAAGTGCTTTGGAGGGGAGAAATTGATCAAGTCTAGGAGGTCAGGGAGTGCTTCCCAGGAAAGAAACCATTAAGCTCTAATCAGAGAAAATCAATGAGAAGGAATAAACTTGGTAAAAATCGATTGTGGGTAAATGTGTCTTTCTGACTCTATGGCTTAAGGAAGAGCATATGATAAGGTCTTCTAATGGAGTCCTGGTGTGGCACAGTAGAATAAGCACTGAACTGCTAACCACAAGGTCAGTGGTTTAAATCCACCAGCTGCTCCTGGGAAGCCCTTTACAATGATTTGGAACATACACTACAGCACTTAACAAGATCTTATTACAGGAAGTACATGGTCTATTTGAGGACGCCATATAAATAGTGTGGCACACAGATAGAAGGAAGTTGTAAAGTGAGATGAGGCCGTCAAAAACAGGTAGCCATTTAAGACTTTCTTGTTGTTGTTGTTAAGTGATGCTGCAGATAGCATGATAGAATTCTGAAAAACCAATGATTTCTTTATTTCAAATACCTTCTTTAGACAGCATAAGGGACAACTGTATACATGGACCTCGCCAGATGGAGTACATACAAATCAAACTGACTACATCTGCGGAAAGAGATGATGGAAAAGATCCATATCATTAGTCAAAACAAGGCCAGGGGCAGATTGTTCTCAAGCTGGGGGGAACTGAAGAGAAAACTCAAGCCTAGACTCAATGACACCTAACAACAATAGCAAGTGCTGTTGAGTGTGTTGTAACTCATAGTGATCCGGTATAGAGTTTTACTGATGAAGATCAAAGAGCACAGCCTTTGGTATGGATTACATCTCAATGTAATGAAAACAAAAATCCTGACCACTGGACCAATAAACAACATTCTTATGGAGAAAATACTGAGGTTGTCAAGGACTTCATTCTCTTTGGATCAATTATCAAAACTCATGAAAGCAGGAGTCAAGAAATCAAATGACATATTGCATTAGGCAAATCTGCTGAACAAGGCCTTTTTAAAGTGTTGAAGAGCAAAGGTGTCAGCTTGAAGAATAAGCTGTGCCTGACCCAAGCCATGGTATTTTCAATAACTTCATATGCATGGGAAAGCTGGACAGTAAATAAGAAAGACAGTAGAAGAATTGATGCATTGTAATTATGGTATTGGGAGAGAATATTGACAGTGCCATGGGCTGCCAAAAGAACCAATAGATCTGTGTTGCAAGAAGTGCAGCCAGAATGCTCCTTGGAGGCCAGAATTGCCATGCTTCGTCTCTCATACTTCAGACATATTGTCAGGCGGGACCAGTTGCTGGAGAAGGGTATCACGTTTGGTAAGGTGGAGGGTCAGAGAACAAGAGGAAGACCCTCAACGAGATGAAGTGACCAAGTAGCAGCATAGATGGACTCAAGCGTGAATAGTGAGGTTGGCCCAGGATAGGCCATTCTGCTGTGCATAAGGTTGTTATGAGTCGGTACTGACTCAATGGCACCTAACAACAACAGCAGCTGGTGAGGTTGAAGACTCTTTGGGTCATATCAATAATAATGAGAAACCACCAAAGTGTTTCGTGCATTTGATGGAACATGTGATATCATTGTATATTTAAATGTAAATGCAATATAGGGAACCATCTGAAAAGAGGAAAAGTGGCTGTGGATAAGCTAGTAAGAAGACTTGCGTCTTCAAATGAAAAATGATGACTTAGTCATCAATGGTGGTGATGGCCATGGAGTTAGATAAAAGTGGAATTGCTATTGCTGTTGTTAATTGCCCCTGAGTCAGCTGTAACTCATGGTAACCTGAAGAAAAACCAATGGAAGGCTGCCTGGCCTGGCACCATCTGTGATCTTGTTTCATCATCTCTCTGTTTGAGCCCGTTGTTGTAGCTACCATGTCAACCCATTATATTGGGGGCATTCTTTACTTAGCTGATAAAATAACTCACCAGACATGATATCCTTGTCCAGCTACTGAGATCCTGATGACCAAAGTAAGCAATACAAAGTCACCAGCCCCTCTTTTAAGGAGCATTTGGACTGCATGTCTTCTAAGACTGATTTGGTTGTTCTTCTGGTGTTCCCTAATTTATTCAACATTCTTCACTAGAATCACAAATTATATTAGTCAATTCTTTTATCCTTTTTCCTTATTCAGCTTCACACATGTAAGAGTCCATGGCAAACCCCGTACACATGGGCACTTATAAATTAATATTAAGACCAAGTGGACAAAAAGAGAGAAGGAGATGACATCAATGAATTCTGGGTTCTGGCCAGCTCGAGGAATGGATGTTGGTGTTTTGGCTGCTATTCTATAAAAATTACAAAGGAGAAAACCAGTTTTGAAGAGTTTGGATAGGGTTTATGTCTTTGAACCCAGTCATACAGAGTTTGAATACTGCGTTAATTTTTTTAAATTACCAAGTCACTGAGCATATTCCTTCTAATGAATCAAGTCACAAATCAGTATTCACAGTTTCTGGGAAAATCCAGGAAAGACAGGACCAATGAAGAAAGGCCTTTTCCAAAGCAGCTTGGCTCCTCTTTTGTCCTGATTTTGTTTAAAACTGATGCTGAGACAAGCATCAGCAAATATTCAGCAAGAATCCATTGCCACGTTATCCAGAGGTCTATATTCAAACCTAGAAGCTGTCCTAGAAAAAAATAAGTGTGTCTGTGTGGACCTGGGTTGGCACTAAGCCTCAATGCCTGCTGATAATTCAAGGCACTAATAAAAGAAAGTAACCTTTCCCCATGACAACAACAATGAAATAAATGAATAAAACACCACCTGAAGAAATGCATAAAGCCAAACAAGCAAGGGAATAGCTGAGAAAGGAGAAAACAAAGTCAATAAAAGCTATTGATCAGGGATGCTTTAACAATGTAAACATTCAATATTGAAAAGAAAACAGAAACA
Source organism: Chrysochloris asiatica (assembly GCF_000296735.1). Lineage (NCBI taxonomy): Eukaryota > Metazoa > Chordata > Mammalia > Afrosoricida > Chrysochloridae > Chrysochloris > Chrysochloris asiatica. The sequence goes on along the minus strand of NW_006408639.1, from coordinate 2,262,930 downwards.
TAATTGTAGTGGCTGTTTAATATTTGCACAGCCTTCATTAGAATGCTCACTACAGTTAAAACTTCTAAAAGAACATTACTGCAGAAACACAGTGTGCCTATGATTTAAACAAGGCTTTCTCGTGTTAGGTGAGCCACTGAATAAAATAACTCAAATTTCCCATAAACCACTATGACCTTCGAATGTTAATTTATTCAAAACAGATATTCTAGGACACTTGTGAAATTGTACTATTGATACACAATTCAAATCTTAATATCTTCAAGTTTTTTTAAAGGCAAGTATTTGACAGTGCTGTGAAAAAAATATAGCATGCCTTTTCCAAATATCTGTGGTTTACGAAAGAGACATCACTAAGAAATCAATCATTCTCTAGGTTAACGCTTTTTCAGTTTTTCCTCCCAAAAAGTCAGCAACTTCAAGTTTTTAACATGATCATTTCTCTGGTAGCCTATGGGGCTGTTAAATCATGCAAATAATTAATTGATGTAATTAAACACATAAAGCAACACTTGCAGAATATTGTACTGTGAAAATTAGCTAGAGTTTCATGGTAAACAGGCAATTAATGCAAAAGAAAAGAGAAGTAAAGAGTACATATTGAGATCCTGTTTTTTGTGTGATACTACAACAACCGGAGGACGTGGTTTTTAATTGTCCTTTTGGTGGACACAGGTACAAAATAACACAAACATTTATAGTATTAATTGATTGATTTGGTATACTTAGTATTAAGCCAAGTTCTTTAGTCCAGGTTTATGATATTTCTTCTACTGAGAAAGAAAATATAGAGTGAATTGCAGAAAGGAAAAAGGGTTTTGAAGAATAAAAGGCCACTCACTATATTGAATGTTCTGTTACAGCCAAGATTTTTAACCTCTGATCTTAGGAAATAAGCTTCCTCCCTCAGATCTCCCCAGACCACTCCATTAAGATTCCATCATTATTTTCACTTAGCCTTGGTTTCTTAATAATCACTATCCCTGGTTGATATTAACCTAGATGCTTCTCATTCCATATCCTCTTATTCCATTAGAACACAATCCTATCATGTTTGTGATGTGTCTCTGCTTCCTGGAAAATGAGTCACACATTGTACAGGGAGTCTACCAGTATTTTTTACGTGGCATTCATTGTCTTAAATGCTGTGTATGCATTTCTCTAAGAATTCTATACAGTTATGAGCTTACAATATACATTCCAAAAGTAACTTGAGGAATCCTGGTGGCACTGTGGATTAAGTGTTCGGCTGCTAATTGAAAGTTCAAGTGCTCTGAACCCACCAGCTGCTCCTTGGGTAAATGACAGGCAGTCTGCTTATGTAAACATTCACAGCCTCAGAAACCCTATCAACTTGATGGCAGTAGGAAAAGTAATTTTGTTAAAGTGAAACAAAACATTCTTCAGGGTTAAGTTTGCTTAAATTCCAATTATATCCACTTAACTCCACTGATAATTTCTGATGACTAGTTAGTCAGATTGAGTCCTGATTTGGTGATATAGCATAAGCACTCCATCATCCCAAGGTCAGTTTGAACTGCAAGGTTGGTGGTTCAAACTCAGCAGTTGCTCCTCAGAAATCCTATACAGGGTCACTATGAGTCAGAACCAACTCAATGGCACTTAACAATAACAACTCTGTCAATAAGTAGTCATTTGGCCACATTTATTAGATCTATTGCTACAAGTGAGCAACTAAACCATTAGAAACTAATAGGGGAAGCTTTGAAACCAACAGTTGTCACTGAGTCCACTCTAATTTATGGAGGCTCATGTGTATGACTGTGTGTTGCTTTAGGATCGGAACTGAACTGTGGTCTACAAGGTGGGAAGTTCAAACTCACCAGATGCTTCTCAGAAACCCTACACAGGGTAGCTCTGAATTGGGATTGACTCAATGGCACATAACAACAACATGTTTAGGATGGTGGAACTCCAAAGCCCACTCTTAACCATCACACTGCAGTGTTTCCAGACATCAAGAGGTAAAGGGGCAGAAGAACACAATGAGCATCTCTTTTACTTCATTCGTAGTAGAATGAAGTAAGAGATTGGAAAGGCTGAGAAAAGCAGAGACTTGTTGGAAATTGCCTTATTTCCTAAATGTAAAAGGAGGTGAGGAGGTGGGGAGATAATGCTGTAAGAGCTATGTTTTGGGAAGGCCACTTTGGCTACAGCATTCGTGGTTGTGGTGATGTGCCGTGGAGTCGGTTCTGACTCACAGCAACCCTGCAAAGCGTTTCTGAGGCTGTAAATCTTTATGGGAGCAGAAAGTCTCATCTTTCTCCTGCAGAACGGCTGGTAGTTTCAAAATGCCGACCTTGAGGTTAGAAGCCCGACTTGTAATCACTATGCTACCAGAGTTTCTCTGGCTAGAGTAATTGTGCTAAAAATACTGATAAGACTTTCTCTCAATTGAGAAATAAAACTAGTCGTTCAGAATCTTCCTAAAATTCTTACCTTTTCTTCAACTATACTCACTGCTTGACATAGCAACAAAGTAAACATGTTACTGAGGCAAACAGGTGTAACACTACCAAAGAATGGTGAGAAAAGTGAGGTTTGCCTGCTTGCTTAAGTTTCTCTGCTGCAGGAAAATATATTGCATTATTTTCTATTGCTGCTGTGACAAATTTCCACAGATTTAACTGTGTAAAGCACCACCAGTTTATTTTCTCACAGATCTGTACTTCACAAACCCATATATGTAACCAAAGTAGGGTGTGTCAATTTTCTTCAATTCCATACAGATGTAGGGCTGACCTCCCCATTGTCCTGCTGACTGTTAGTCATGGGTCATTCTCAGCTTCTAGAAATTCCTTTTCCAGGCTTATGGTCTGCTTCAAAGAAAGCCAAGGTAGATCTTCAAATCTAACATTTCTCTTTCAGCCTGACTGATGCAGTACATCTCTTCCACCTGATTCTTCTGCCTCACTCTTGTGTTTTTATGTATTCATGTTTGCATTGGACCCAACCAAATAATCCAGGATAATGTCCCTAATTCTGAACAATGATCTCAATTCTATTTATAGAGTTCCTACAAAGTAACAGATACATTTGTGTTTGTTTGAATAATCAGGGAACAAGAATCTTGGGAGATCATCTTTATAGCACTGTCGACTATACACAGTCTCTGGAGTCCTAGTGTGGTGCTGTGGGTTAATGCACCACACTGCAAAGCCATTTGAACTGTAAGGTCAGCTGTTCAAGCTCACCAGATGCTTCTTGGAAAACCTATAATGGGTCACTATGGGTCAGAAGTGACTCGACAGCATTTAACAACAACAAATACATACTCTATATTGTCTGTGCAAATACAACTTCAAATTAATCTTATAGCCTAGAGGATACCCTGGAACTAATTTTTTTTTTTTTTAGATAGATAGATAGATAGACATAAATAGATGGATGGATCTGTCATTTAATCTTAAAACAAGCGTCATGTAGCAAAATACACTCTCTTAAAAGAAATACTAATTTCTTATGCAGTGGGTGGATGTGTCAGTATTTTTGAAACAGCATATATGAAAAGAGATTGAAGGTCCGAAATAAATTTCTTAATATGATAAATTAAGATATTCTACTCATTCTAATTATCTTTCTAGCAACTCATCATCCCTCTGGGATTTCATATTGCTATTTTAGATTCAAGTGACATATTTTATTCACTGACACAAGCATTAATAATTTCATGGAAAAATATGACATAAAACTAGTGCACTTTAGATGATAGATAATGTCACTTGGAAGTAGAAACAAATTCTAATTTCATAGACTTTTTTATTTATGGAAATCCTATCTAGCACTGTAGGGAGTGAGGGTAGGGCATGGTTAGCATTAAAGCAACAATGTTAGTATTTCATAGGAATCTTCATTTTTCGTGTAAATCAATCTTCACAAATTCATTACATGCTACAGAGATGTTATAATGATGGCCTGAGTGTGAAATAGTTAATGTGGATACCTTAGCAAATAGCTTACTGAAAGATACCTGCGGTATTTGAAAAAATATTGCTGTTTTAACATATGATAAAAATGGGTACTGACTAATATTGACATTTAATTCTACATTCAGATAAAAGGATAAACTAAGTATCACTTAATGCATTTCAAATCTATACTATTTCCTTCCAGAGGAAAAATAAAGGTAGGATTTAGTTGACACCTAGTTATTTTTGTACTTTGAAAAATAAGTGAACACCCCAACAACTAATAAGATTTTTGCTTTCTCTTTTCTACAGTGCAACAGTAAATCTAGGAGTGAGTTTAAAAAATTACTTTTCAATTTGCCCTCCAGTGCTCCCAAAGTCCTGTCTCACAGCGATCAATGGATCAGAAGTATGCAAAGGAGATGCTAATTACATGGTCATTATAGAATATGCAACATGTTGACTGATTGTTAGACACTAAACATCTATGCAAATAAGAAACAAAAGGCCAAAAGTTAACAAAAGGAGAAAGAAAATGAGATCAAGAATCCCAGAGGAGTCTCATCAACTTTGACTCTTGAAACAGTAAGGGGCGACAATATGGGGCTTACATGTCTTTCATTTCAGAATGCACGTTAAATACAAAAGGTAACTCCAGTGGCATCCAACTGTTTTTAACAAACTAGATGAGTGTTGTTTGTAATAGTATAAAGAAAGCAGTTGGAGGTTGTATGCAAAGATGTTATTAGCTACAACCAAGCTATCTGTTTCCACTAGGTCGTCTTAGCAGAAATATGTAATAACTTTTATCATCAACTCCAAAGGATGTGTTCCATTCTGAAAGTATAAGGTGTGTGCTAAGTATTTTGTTGTTGTTAAATGCCTTCTAGTTGATTCTGACCTCTAGTGACCCTGTATAGGGTTTCCAAGGAGGAGCTGGTGAGCTGGAACCACTGACGTTGTAGTTCAAACGACTTTGCAGTCTGACGCATTAGTCCACAGTGCCACACCATATTTTTCGACAGCACTCAAATGCAGTTATATTTACCTAGTATTTCTAGAGTCCCCCATATTTCATAACATGTCTACTTAACTGGGAAATGCATAGGTAACTTACAGTATATGTCTCCTGATATACAATAAACCTTACATTTTTCTGCTTAAAAATGTAGATGTACAGACTATATCCAATTCAATCACAGACTAAGTCTATTAGCTACAATGGAAGTTGCTTGTTTCGAGTCTCACCCGTTAGGTTGAAATGATAAGTATATATCTTTCTATCATTTGAATGAAACTGAAGCCTAAGGTTATCCAATGAGCAATGCTTGCAGCCTACAAGGAATTTAATAACACTCCTGGAGCCAAGTACTTTATAATTTATTTGGACTGCAAAACTCAGAATAAATCAGCAGAGTAGATGGCTATTTATGACTTCTCCAATCTTCTGACAAGCTCAGGAGAACACCCATTTTTACTCATACCTTTTATTTGAGCAGGTAAAATGCCTTTATTAAAAAAAACAAAACAAAAAAAAAAAACCCTGAAAAATGATGCAGAACCTGAATGAGCACATCTTCACAATGCTGTTATCTAAAGAGGGCCACATTTATGAAATAAAATACTCTTCGTTGCATAAGTTTCCTACTTAGAGATCTATATTTGTCTTCACTGCTTCTTGGAATTTGTACTAAATTAAATTGTGGCTTTGTTACTAATGGGGAAGAATTTGTGAAAAATCACACAAAGAGGAGGAGTGAGGTATTTGCTAGAATATTCTCCTAGGTTCTGTGAGACATCCATCTGCTGAAGGTCTGGAATATTTTTTATCTAAGCTAATAAATACAGTTTGATGAAGCAACTAAGTTTATGTAGCCAAAGAAAGACTGTTTGGATTTAAATCCTGATTTCCTTACTAGAAGTATGCCTTTGAGCTGTAAATATGAGTGGGCTTCAGAGATTTTATGGAAAAATTGATTTTAAAAATAATGGAATTTTTCCACAAACTTTTTGAAGCCCCTTTGTACTGGCAATAACCATATATCTTTGTGAAACTGTGGCAGGGATGAAACCAGTGTTCACAAAGTGCTCTATATAGAGTGTTTGTAACAGAGGGCTTGGTGTATTTTGTTGTTATTGTTGTTAAGTGTCATCCAGTCAGTTATGACTTATAGTGAAACCTCTCTAGGGTTTCCAAGGAGCAGCTTACAGATTTGAACCACTGACTTTAGAGTTCAAACTGCCCCTGCAGTCCAATACATTATCCTGTACCACCACACCAGGATTCCTCGGTATATATTGTTGTTGTTGTTAAGTGCCATCAAGTCAGTTCTGACTTTTGTATGCAAGGTTTTCAAGGAGCAGTTGGTGGGTTTGAACCACCAACCTTGTTATCCAAATTGACCCTCTGGTCCAGTGCTTATTCTACAAGGCCACAGCAGGAAGGAACTAGAAACATTGACAGAAGTAGAAGCAGAGGAACATTAAGATAGTAAAAGATGGTGTAGACAATGACAGAATCTCACAATTGATGCAATGAAATAGGTTTCGATGTTTTATGTCTGTTTTATTTAGGAATCACACCTGTGGACCTTTGAAGGGACTTCAGACAAGTTGCAAATTTTAACACAATAGAAGAAGGATTGAATATGTATAAAATCATATTCTATTAGTCTTTCTTCCCCCCTTACCAACTTTACTTGATGAACAAGTAAACAGGTGGAGAGGACACAAACAATATTTGTACTTTGATTGACTTATTTCACTGGCCATATGTCCTGTGGATTCATCCATAATATGAGGTGTTTCACAGATTACTTAACATTTTTCAACTTAGCATAGTATTCCGTGGTGTCTATGTATCATAAAGTGTTTATGTATTCATCCAGTGATGACCACTGTGGTTGTATCCATCTCTATACTATTGTAATTAATGCTGCAAAGAACATAGGTGTTCATATATCTGCCTGTGTCCAGGATCTTATGTATTTAGGCTCTATACCTAGTAGTGTTTCTCTGTTATTCTATGTATAGGGTTGCTATGAGTCAGTTCCGACTCAATGGCACCTAAAAACAATAACAACAACAAATACCTAGCAGTGAAGGAGCTCTGGTAGCGCAGTGGTTACAAATTGAGCTGCTAATCTCAAGGTCAGCAGCTCGAAATTACCAGCGGTTCCGTGGGTGAAAGATGAGGCTTTCTGCTCCCGTAAAGTTTTACAGCCACCAAAGCCCTATACATGGTTGCTATGAGTCCGAACCAATTCCATGGTACACCACCATACCTAGTAGGGAGATTGCTGGATCAAATTGTAATTTTCCCCTCAACTTTTCACCATATTGGTTTCCACAGTGATTACATCACCAGCAGTGAAAGAGACTTCCAACCTCTCAGTAGCAGTCTGGTTTCCTGTCATATTGAACATTCTCTTATTGCTGGAGTTTGATAATATCTCATTGCTGTTTTCATTTGTGTATCTGTAATGGTTAATGAGGGAAGACAGTGGCTCAGCAGGAGAAGCACTGGTCTTCGAATTACAAAGTCTATGGTTAGCGCCCACCAGCCACTCGATGGTAGAAAGATGATGACGCTTTCTGCTCCCGCAAATTTTCACAGCCTCAGAAACCCTATACATGTTCGATATGAGTTGGAACCTACTTGACAGTATTTAACACAAACAACGTTAATTATCATGCGTGTTTCTCCAAGTGTTTGTTGGCAGCCTGAATGTCTTCAGTAAGGTATCTGTTCACGTCCTCTGCCCAATTCTTAATTGGATTGCTTGTCTTTTTGTTATTGAGGCATTGAACTTTTCTCTAAATTGTTGAGATTAGTACTTTATCATATGTTATCAATGCCTTTTTTTTTTCAAATTGTAGGTTTTCTTTTTACTCTTTCAGAGAAGTCTTTCAGTGAGCATAAGTATTTAATTTTTAGAAGGCCTCTGTTCATTTTCTGCTGACTGTGCATTTTCAGTTATGTTTATAGTCTACTTTTGCTGTAGATTAAGGTCCATAAATTTTCACATAATTTTTTTGGATGGTCTTTATAGGTTTAGGTTTCACATTTAGGTCTTAGATCTATCTTGAACTAGTTTTTGCATATGGCATAATGTACAAATATCATTTCATTTTTCTGCAAATTGAAATCCATTTTATTTGAGAATTTTTTGTCAGACTGTTTTCCCCCTATTTAACAGATTTTGGTACTTTATAAAAAATCAGTTATACATAGGAGGATGGATTCATTTCGGTGATCTTAATTCTGTTCCATCAGTCTAGTTTATTGTTATACCAGTACCAGATTGCTTTGACTACTGTGGCTGTGTAGTGGGTTTTTAGGTCAGGAAGTGCAAGGCCTCCCACTGTCTTTTTATTATTTAATAGTTCCTTTCCTATCCATCGAAGTCTCTCTCTTTCCAAAATAAAGTTGGTGTTTTGTTTATCCATCTCTTTAGAGAATTATGAAAGAATTGGTATGGGGATTGCATTATATCTATAGAAAACTTTGGGTAGTATTGACAGCTTTTCAATGCTAAGTCTTCTTATCCATGAGCATGGTATATTCATCCATTTATAGAGATTTCTTTCTGTTTCTTTTAATAATATTTTGTAGGTTTTTGTTTGTTTTTTTCTGTATATGTCTTTTGTATCTCTAATTAGATTTATTCCTAAATATTTCATCTTGTAAGTGGCTACTGTAAATAGTACTGTTTTCCTTATTTCTTTTGAAGTGTTCTCTTTGTTTATTTATAGGAAACCACCTGATTTTTGAATGCTGATCTTATCCTCTGCCACTTTACTAAAACTTTCAATTAGTTCCAATATTTTTATTACTAACTCTTTGGCAATTTCTATGCATCTGATTATATGATCAGTAAATAGGATACTTTTGCTTCTTCCTTACCAAACTGAATGACATTTATTTACATTTATTGCCTTATTATCCTAGCAAGGAGAAATAATAGAATGGTGAATATGAGTGGTATTGGAAGGCATCATTTGGTTTCCTTTTACAAGGAGAATGCCTGGAGTTTGACTGGCATTTAAAATACTGTTGGCTTATAGTTTTGCATATATGTTTTTAATTATGTTGAGGAATTCCCTTTTACTCCTACTTTGCTGGGCATTTTTGTCAGTGTGGAGTGTTGGATCTTGTCAAATGGCTTTTTCTGCACCCATGGATATAATCATGTGGGCCATTTCCTTTATTTTATTCATGCACTAGATCATGTTGATTGTTTTTCTAATGTTGATCCATCCTTTCATAATTGGTATGAATTCCACTTGGTTATGACAAATGAAGGGGCTTTAAAAATGGTAGGAAAAAAAGTAATTAAAATATTATTAAATTGTCACACAAACCTTTTGAAGCCACCCTTGTGTTATTCCTTTTATATGGTTTTGAATTCCATTGGTTAGGAGTTTGTTGAGGATTTTATTTATCTTCATGATGGATACTGCAATTTCCTTTTAATTTCTATCTTTGTTTAGTTTTGGAATTGTGGTTATGTTTGCTTTATAGTATGAATTTTGGACTACCCCATTATTTTCTATGCTCTAGAATAGTTTGAAAATAATTGATGTCACATCTTCTCTGAATACCTAGAAGCATTCTCCTGTGGAGTTGTCTGGACCAGAACATTCTTTGGTTGGGAGGTTTTGTATGATCTGTTTATCTCCTTCTTTTATTATGTTGTGTTGTTATGTGCCATCGAGTCGGTTCCGACCCATAGCGACCCTGTATAGGGTTTCCGAGGGTGTAAATCTTTACAGGAGTAGAAAGCCTCATCTTTCTCCCGCGGAGCAGCTGGTAGTTTTGAACTGCTGACCTTAAGGTTTGCAGCCCGATTCGTAACCACTATGCTACCAGAGCTCCTTATGGGTCTATTCAAATTTTCTTTTATATGTCTGGGTTGTGGGATTCTAGAAATTTGTCCATTTTTTCAGTATTTTCAAATGTGTTAGAGTACAATTCCTTATAATATTTTGTACTTTTTTTGGTTGGTTCTGATGCAATTTCCCTATTTCATTTCTTATTCATGCTATATTCATCTTCTCTTTCTTTTCTCTCATTAAATTTACCAGTGGCTTGTCCATTTTGTTAGTCTTTTAAAAGAACAAATTTCTATGTTTGTTTAGTCTTTCTGTTTCATTTGTTTCTGCACAAATCTTAATCATTTCCTTTCTTCTGGAGACTAAAGGCCATTTTTACTCTCATTTTTTAAGACATTAGGTAAAGATATTGATTTTGGTTTTCCTTTATTTTTTAGATATGTGTGTGTTTTCTGCTGTAAATCGACCTCTGAGCACTGTTTCTGTTTTGCCCCAAAGGTTTCGGTATGTTGTATTTACAGTCTTGTTTGCTTCAAGAATTTTTAAATTTCACATGTTATTTATGATATAACTCAGTAGTTTTCTAGAAGAGTGTTATCCAACTTCCATGCATTTGATTATTTTTTCTCTGATCTTCATATTATTGGTTCTAATTTTATAGCACTGTTACAGTGTTATCAATCTCTTAATTTTTGTGTTAATCTTCAGTGTTTTAATTGGTTTTTGTGTGGTTTTTATACATTGCTTTTGTAATTTGATTTTTTTGTTATTTATCTGAATTTTTCTATTTTCCCTAATTTTGTATGTGGATTCCTTAAACATGTTAAAGGACCTATATATATTGATTGATTTGAAGAGATCCATATTTGTGCCCATTCCAAACAGAGGTGACCCAACAGAATGCAGAAATCATCAGAAAGTATCTTTGATATCCCATGCAAGTAAAGGTTTACTAAAAGTAATACAGAAATGGCTGCAAGTATACATTGACAGAGAACCTCCACAGGTTCAAGCTGGATTCAGAAGAGGCCATAGAATGAGGGATATCATTGCTGATGTCTGGTGTATCTTGCCTGAAAGCAGAGACTATCAGAAAGATGTTTACCTGTGCTTTATTGACCATGCAAAGGCTTTTGATTATATGGATCACGACAAGCGATGGACTACATTGTGAAGAATGAGTAGTCTGGTCACTTAACAGTACTCATGAGGAATCTATTCAAACAGAACATGGGAACACTGAATGGTTTAAAATGAAGAAAGATGTGGGACAGGGTTGTATTCTTTTACCAAACTTATTCAACCTGTATGCTGAGCAAATAATCTGAGAAGCAGGGTTATATGAAGAAAAATGTGGCATCAGTATTGGAGGATGACTTGTTAACAACCTGCAATATGCAGATGATACAACCTTGCTTGCTGAAAGTGAAGAGGACTTAAAGTATTTACTGATGAAAATCAAAGAGGAAAGCCTTTAGTATGAATTGCATCTCAATGTAAAGAAAACAAAAATCCTCATCACTGGACCAATAAACAATGTTCTTATCAATGGAGAAAAGATTGAAGTTGTCAAGGACTTCATTCTTCTTGGATCAACTATCAACACACATGGAAGCAGCAGTCAAGAAATTAAACGACGTACTGCATTAGGCAAATCTGCTGCACAAGACCTTTTTAAAGTGTTAAAGAGCAAAGATGTCAGCTTGAAGACCAAGGTGCACCTAACCCAAGCCATGGTATTTTCAATAACCTTATATGCATGCGAAAGTTGGACAGTGAATAAGGAAGACCGTAGAAAAACTGATGCTTTTGAGTTATGGTGTTGGAGGAGAATATTGAAAGTGCCGTGAGCTACCAAAAGAACCAACAGATCTGTGATGGAAGAAATGCAGCCATAGTGCTCCATGGAGGCCAAGATGGCCAAACTTCATCTCTAATACTTCAGACATATTGTCAAGAGGGACCAATCGATGGAGAAGGATATCATGTTTGGTACGGTGGAGAGTCAGAGAAAAAGAGGAAGACCCCCAGCAAGATGGATTTGCCAAGTGGCAGCATCAATGGGCTCAAGCATGGCAGCAAGAGTAAGGTTGGCCCAGGACTGGGCAGTGTTTTGTTCTGCTGCACATAAGGCCACTATGAGATGGCATAGACTTGATGGCACCTAACAGCAACAACAACATGATGTGATAAAATGCTTTTAAATTTATTGAGGTGAGCTTTATAACAGACATATGGTCTATTCTGAAGGATGAGCCATATGTCCTGGAAAAGAATGTGTATTACATTCTTGTTGAGTGAAGTGTTATTTACTTTTAGTCTTGTGAGCTTATTTTAGAGCCCTGGTGGTGCTGTGGGTTAGTTTGTTCAAACCCACCAGTCACTCCACAGGAGAAAGATGAAGATGTCTGCTCCTGAAGAGTCACAGTTTCAGAAACCCCGTGTAAGGTAACTACGAGTGGGAATCCGCTCAACGGCAATGGGGTGGGAACTTATTTTACTTTTGAGAATTCTTTTTCTGTATTGGTTTCCAGGTGATATTGGCACATGTCTTAAGCTCAGTTTGGTGTCAGATATTGTTGCTTCCAAAGGACTCCTTTTAGCATTTCTTATAAGCTTGGTCTGGTTTTTACAAATTCTCATAAATTATGTGAATCTTAATGTCCTAATTTTCTCATTATAGTTGATGAACAGTTTTGCTAGATACATAACTTGTGCTTGACTTTACATATATATATATACATACATACATACATACATATTGCATTCCATTGCCTTCTTTTGTTTCTGTTAAATGCCTTCAAGTCAGATCCAACTCACAGCAAATTTGTATAGGCTTTCCACAGAGCAGCTGATGGGTTTATACTGCCGACCTTATAGTTCGCAGTCCAGTGCTTGTCCAACAGCATCACACCAGGAGTCTAAATCTTTTTAGTTGCCAGATTTCTGCTGAGAAATTAAAGTTTAGTCTCATCAGTTGCCCTATATAAGTAAAAGTTTTGTTTTTGCCAAGTGCTCTCAATATCCTTTAAATTTGGTTTGCTATGTTTAATTATGATATATCTTAGTGCTTTTCTTTTGAGGTCTATCCTGTGTGGGATTAGTTTGTTTTCTGATACTAGACAACTTTTCTATTAGCAAATCTCCAAAAATTCTGTTTTTCTTTCTTTGTTTTTTCTCCTGTTTTAGAATGCTGATCACATGTATATTTTCCTCTTAATATTGGCTTCCATACTTCTTAGACTTTCTTTTTTCTCATTTCTCATACAAATTGGTGTCAAGGGATATGTCTTCCAATTCTATGATACATGCTTTAATTTCATCATACTCCTTTCCTTAAAATATTATCTATCTCTGAATTTTGGTGTTAATATTCAGTGTTTCTAATTGTTTTTGTATGGGTTTTGTGTATTACTTTTGTACTTTGCTTTTTTGTCATTTATCTGAATTTTTTAAAGATAATTTCCATTTTCCTTAATTTTGTACGTGGACTCCTTAAACATGTTAAAGGAAATATATATATATATAGATATATTGTTGTCAGGTGCCATCGAGTCGGAACCAACTCATAGCAACCCCATGCACAGCAGAAAGAAACAATGTCCGATCCTGGGCCAACCTCACTACCGCTGCCACACTCAATTCCATCAATGCTGCCACCTGGCCGATCCATCTCGTTAGGGGTCTTCCTCTTTTTCTCTGATCCTCCATCTTACCCAGCATGACATCCTTTTCCAGCGACTGTTCCCTCCTTACAATATGTCCAAAGTATAAGAGACGAAGCTTAGCCATCCTGGCCTCCAAGGAGCACTCTGGCTGCACTTCTTCCAAAACAGATCTATTGGTTTTTTGGCAGTCCACGGCACTTTCAGTATTCTCCTCCAACACCATAACTCAAAGGCATCAATTCTTCTATGATTTTCCTTATTCACCATCCAGCTTTC
>NW_006408639.1:2244377-2247801 GCF_000296735.1 Chrysochloris asiatica | reverse complement strand
TTGCTTTAGCATCTCTACGCTGGAGAGCAAGTTTCAGAATCTTTTCTGACATCCATTTTGACCTTTTCCTTCTTTCTTGTCTTCTTAATGATTTTTTGCTCTCTTCACGTATGATGTTCTTGATGTCATCCCACAACTCTTCTGGTCTTCAGGATGAAAACAACAACAACAGCAACAACAAAAAAAAAATATATATATATATATGGTCTTCAAAAACTTTGTGAAAAAGTGAAATTGAAAGATAATGAAATTTTTTCATAAACTTTTTGAAGTCCCATTATATACTTCTTTTAAAGTTTCATCTGGTAAATCTATTACGTATTCTTTCTTAAAAGAGTTTCTGATTCTTTATTTTGTTTACTGGCTTGCACCACCCTGTCCTATTTCTTTACTTGATTTAAAAATATCTTTTGTCTTCTAGACATTTTGGGGTTGTAGTTATTTGTTGGTTATGTTTGATGTGTTACACTGTGAGTTTTGTGTCTCTGTGTTGATATGTCTGGACAGGCAGGGTATGCATGCTCCTTTGGATGCTAGCTTGGCACCAGTGGGTCACTCCTCTTCTATCTGAAGGTGAGTGGAGTGGCTGTTGGCAGTGTGCGCCTAGGGCTCTGCTTGTTGCTGGTGAAGAGCAGTTGGGGCAAGCAGATGTTGTCCTTCATCTGCCTTTGATCCAGAGGTACAAGATAAGGTGGTGGCTCTCATCCACTGTGTAGAGACATACATAAGGCATGGCTAACCAGTGGGGTAACAATGCCATACATTCATCAAATGAGGTAGAATTAAGACAAAATCAGAAAAGTCTTCAGGGGCCACTCCACAAGCCTTCCTCTCTGCATTCGGTTCTCAACCCAAACAACAAAGAGTCTCCAAAAGTGAGTTGTTTTGTCCCCTTTCACTGGTTCCCTACTTGCTCTGGGGTCACCCTTGTTACTAGGATTCTCATATGTTTTGCTGAACTTTCCTCTCCCAGATTCAACTCAGATTCTGTTTACCTCATTTTACTCAGGATCTGCCCACATGGTGTATCTGTCTCAATAGGGATTCCATGGCATGGCCTTCTTATTGCCCATATGTGTTGCCTTCTGTGTCCCCAAATGACTGGATGCATCATGAAGTCCTGCTGGATTACCCTCTTTCATCACCGGCTTTGTTCTGTCTCCCTTTCCAATTGATGTTTAATACAATTCTTTATCCTCACATTAAATGCTCAGAGTTGCAGGCATATCATCTGTATGAGCTTTACTCAGTTATTCTAACATCTGTTGTAGACAAATTGGGTAGAATGTGTCACCAGGATGCCATCTTGTCTCTGTCTCTGCCAAGATTCTTTTTATTTTCAAATTTCTGTGAGTAATTTAGATGAACAGAATAGTCTGAATCTACATTATTAGGGGGTAGGAGTGAATTATCTCATCAAGGACAGGTTTCACAGAAAACAGCTAAAGACATGGTAAAAAACATGTGGAAACGGTTCACTGCAGATTAGCAAGCAAGCACAAGTAAACCTATGCTTACTTCCTTATTGAGTAATATAACACTGCCAGTGGATGTAGCTTCTTACTCTGACACTTAAATTCACTGTCAATGACAAAGAACCATTCACTCCTTGTGATTGCTGCTAAGTGCCATTGAGTCAATTCCAACCCATAGCGAACCTATATAGGGTTTCCAAGGAGCAGCTGGTGAGCTTGAACTACTGATCTTACATTTCAAATGACTTTGCAGTCTGATACATTAGTCCACAGCGCCATACCAGGAATCTTTAATTAGCTGGTAGTAGATATAATGAAGTGGTTTTGAACATAGTTTCTAGATAAATACCCATAGGCATAGTGATTGCAAATCAGGCTGTTAACTTAAGTCAGCAATTCAAACTTACAAGTTGTTCCATGAGAGAAAGATGAGGCTTTCTGCTGCCACAAAGCTTTACAGCCTTGGAAACCCTATGCAGGATTGCTATGCGTCACAGCAGACTCTATGTTCACCACCAGCAGCAGCTTTAAATCCCAGCTCTACTACTATTTATCTGTGTCCTGACAAACTCAGTTCCTTCTCATCATCATCATCATCTAATAAGGAATGATAGTAGTATGTACTTCCTGGACTAATTTAGGGATTACACATATTGCATTAAGTATCCAGGTGGTGGTGGCTGTGTGTCGTGGAGTCGGTTCTGACTCAAAGTGACCCTGTACAGGGTTTCTGGGGCTGTAAATCTTTATGGGAGCAAAATGCCTCATTTTTTTCCCCACAGAACAGTTGGTAGTTTCGAACTTCTGACCTTGTGGTTCGAAGCCTGATTCGTAACCACTACACTATCAGAGCTCCAAGAATCCAGGAATGTAGCATTAAAAAACAAAACTACATGGGACAGCCACGTGGTCAGTTAATTTGAACTCATAATGACTAAAATATAAAATAGCGTAGAACTGCCCCTATAGGATTTCCAAGTCTATAATCTTTACAGGGACCACTCACCTGTCAGTTTGTCCTTCTGTAGTTACCTAAGTGTTGTAATGCTGTAAGTTATGTCACCAGTATTTTAAATATCACAAGGGTGGTTCACCCATGATAGACAGGTTTCAGCTGAGCTTTCAGACTAAGACAGACTAGAAAGAAGGAGTAGTGGGTGCTTCTGAATGTTTAACCAATAAAAACCTTAAGAATACCAGTGGAATGCTGTCCAGTAGCACCAGAATATTGAATACTGAAATATTATGAATAGCACCAGAATGTTGTCAGATATAGTCCAGAGAGATGAGTCCCATAGGTTGGAAGGCACTGAAAATCTGACTAGGGAAGAACTGCCGCCTCAAAGCAGAGCTGATGTTGATGATGATGTGATGTGAATGAAGTAAGGCTTTCACTACTTTCACTGAATGATGGGATTCCACTCAAAATGAAGAGGAACAGCTATAAACATCCATTATTAATTGAAACATGTAATGTATGAAGTATGAATCTAGGACA
The DNA here is from genome assembly GCF_000296735.1 of Chrysochloris asiatica. Taxonomy (NCBI): domain Eukaryota; kingdom Metazoa; phylum Chordata; class Mammalia; order Afrosoricida; family Chrysochloridae; genus Chrysochloris; species Chrysochloris asiatica. Next base: position 2,244,828 of record NW_006408639.1, on the reverse strand, counting down.
ATTGAAATTTTTTGAAAATTAAAAGGAATGCAGAATCATGGGTGTGTTAGACATTATAATGAGCTGAAATAGTCCTACATTAGTCATTTGAACGTGATCAACACATGGCTTACTATGATGGGAAGGACAAATTGAAGAGGAATGGCATCACATTCATCATCAAAACGAATATTTCAAGGTCTATTTTGAAGTACACAGTGCTGTCCGGGATAGGACAATATCCATATGTCTAAAAGGATAGGATAATATCCATGTGCCTACAGGTAAGCTCGGTTAATACCACTATTATTCAAATTTACGCACTAACCACTTATACCAGTGAGGATGAAATAGAAGACTTCTACAAATTTCTTCCATCTGAAATTGATCAAACATGCAATCAAGATGTATTGATCATTACTGGTGATTGGAATGCTAAGGTTGGGAGCAAAGAGGAAGGATCAGTAGTTGG
>NW_006408639.1:2239607-2240882 GCF_000296735.1 Chrysochloris asiatica | reverse complement strand
ATAAAAGCCTTAAATTAAAAAAAAAAAAAAAGATGGAAGGAATACACAGGGTCACTGTACCAAAAGGAAATGGTTAATGTTCATCTGTTTCAAGAGGTAGCATATGATCAAGAGCCAATGATACTGAAGGAAGAAGTCCAAGGTGCACTGAAGGTACTGGCAAAGAACAAGGCACCAGGAATTGATGGAATCAAAATTGAAATCTTTCAGGAAAGTGAGGCGGCACAGGAGGCACTCACTCATCTCTACCAAGAAATTTGCAAGACAACTATCTGGCCGACTGATTGGAAGAGATCAATATTTGTGGCCATTCCAAAGAAAAGTTACCCAACAGAATGCGAAATCATTGGACAATATCTTTAATATCCCATACGGGTAAAGTTTTACTAAAGGTAATACAGAAACGGCTACAATCATACATTGACAGAAAACTTCCAGAGTTTCAAGCCAGATTCAGATGAGGCTGTGCAATGAGGGATATCATTGCTGATGTCTGATGGATCTTGGCTGAAAGCAGAGAATATCAGAAATATGTTTACCTGTGCTTTAATGACTATGCAAAGGCTTTCGATTGTTTGGATCATGACTACCTACGGACAATATTGTGAAGTATGAGTGTTCATGAATACTTAATTGTGCTCATGAGGGATCTGTACCTGGACCAAGAGGCAGTTGTTTGAACAGAACATGGGAACACTGAATGTTTTAAAATTAAGAAAGGTGTGCGACAAGATTGTATTCTTTCACCATACTTATTCAACCTGTGGGTAGTGGTAGTGGTTATGTGCCATGGAGTCAGATCCGACTCATAGCAACCCTGTACAGGGTTTCTGAGGCTGTAAATTTTTACGGGAGCAGAAAGCCTCATCTTTCTTCCATGGAACAGCTGGTAGTTTTGAATTGCTGTCCTTGCAGTTATCAGCCTGATTCGTAACCACTACGTCGTTACCAGAGCTGAGCAAATAATCCAAGAAGCTGGGTTATATGAAGAAAAACATGGCATCAGGATTGGAGGAAGACTGATTAACAACCTGTGATATGCAGATGATACAACTTTGCTTGCTGAAATTGAGAAGGAATTAAAACATTTAATGAAAAAAATCAAAGAGGACAGCCTTTAGTATGGATTGCATCTCAATGTAAAGAAAACAAAAATCCTCACCACTGGACCAATAAACAACATTCTTATCAACGGAGAAAAAATTGAAGTTGTCAAGGACTTCATTCTTCTTGGATCAACTATCAACACTCATGGAAGCAGCAGTCAAGAAATCA
>NW_006408639.1:2233502-2239058 GCF_000296735.1 Chrysochloris asiatica | reverse complement strand
GGTAGTGAGGTTGGCCCAGGATCGGGTATTGTTTCATTTTGCTGTGCATGGGGTTGCTATCAGTCGGTTCTGACTCGATGGCACCTCAGAACAACAACAACAATGGACTTCTGGTGTGACATTGCCAGTTAATGTGATAAACTGCAACATTGGTTTGGGTCGTTAAGGCCGGCAGTTCTTACTCACCAGCTGCTCCTTGGAAACCCTGTACAGGGTCGCTATGGGTCGGATCCCAACTCGATGGCACTTAGCAACAACAATGTCCAAATCCAGAGCACTAGCTCTAAAGGAACACTTTCGTTCTCTGTCGACTGTGGAGAAAGGCCCTTGACTCTTTAAAGCATCTGTAGGTCTAGTATTCCTTGGAGATTTCCATGCATTTTGACACCAACCTACCCCTGTATACAGGAGCTTCAGTTAGAGGGACCTCGGGTCCAAAGGATACCCTTTACTCCTAGTGCTTCTTTTCAGTGGTAGCAGGCCCTTCTGAGCTCAGCTTGCCTTTTTCATCTCTTTAAAATCTCAAAAGAAATTGACTCAAAACCCAACCTAATCTTGCAGCTTGCTACTGGCCTCATGGACATCCTAGAAGTAAGGATTTGCAACACATGGGATAATTACATTAGGTCATGGCCAATCACATCAGGTCAAACCATGGGGAGTGACTACATTACAAGCAATCTCGTCATGTTGAATTACTACAGTTTAACTGCCAAAGCACCTGAGAATCCAGGCTAAGCCAAGCTGACACAAAACTTAACTACTACAGCTAGATAATGTATCTTTTAGGCTTTACAGGCCATAAGGCTTCCATGGCAGCTACTCAACTCTATTCTTGTAGTAGCGTTAGAACAGCCACAGATAATATATCAGAAAATTCTGTAACTGTGTCTCAATTTTATTTGATAAATAATGTGGACCATTAGATTTTACCTACAACTATATCCTGTTAAAAAGGAGCTCTGGTAGCGTAGTGGTTACGAATCAGGCCGCTAATCTCATGGTCAGCAGTTCGAAATTACCAGCTGTTTCGTGGGAGAAAGATGAGGCTTTCTGCTCCCGTAAAGATTTACAGCCTCAGAAGCCCTATGCAGGGTTGAGTCAAAACTGATTCCACGGCACACAACATCAACAACAAAATATCCTGTTAAAAGGAGCCCTGGAAACACAGCAGATTACAAGCTTGGCTGCTAGACATAAGATCAGCAGTTTGAAACTACCAGCTGATTCGTGGAAGAAATATGAGGCTTTCTGCTCCTGTAAAGACTTATAGCACCAGAAACCCTGTACAGGGTCACTATGTGTTGAAATCAACTTGATGGTACATAACCACCACCACCATATTCTGTGCTCCTCTAATCTAGACCAAAATCTTGGATCCAGTTTGAAGAGTCTATTAGACTTCCAAGTAAAAGTATCAAACAGGTGGTTTTATACAAAATTCTGAGAAAATTTCAATTCACAAAGCTGAGATTTGAGATTTATCAGCAGATCATTCATATTGAATAAAGATAACCAATGACAAATGTGCATAAAGAAGACATGAAGATTATGTCTTGAAATATTCAAGTATTTGAAAGTTTAAGGCATAGAAGGAGACACCAAAGAGAAAAATCAATAAGAGTATGTTGATGAATCCAAAAGAAGGTAGGACGTGCTGAGGGAACCTGTTACTCACAACGTTGAATGCTAAAAAAGTCAATTAAGAGATGAGGCAATTTAATTCGTCAATGAGGCCATTAATAACTAAAAGAAGAAAGAGTCTGTAAAAAAGAAATAGTAGTAGCCGTTGTTGTTGTTAAGTGTCAGAGCCAATTCTATTTTAAACAAAACCTAATATTGTCTGGTCCTGCACCTTCCTCACAATTGTCATGACATTCAAGCCAATTGTTAAAGCCACTTTGTTAATCTATTTTGTGACGAGCCTTCCTCTTTTTACCTGATCTTCTACTTTCGTTGTTTGTTGTTGTTAAGCGCTGGTGAGTCAGTTCAGACTAACGTTGTTGTTGTTGTTATGTGCCATGGAGTCAGTTCTGACTCATAGCAACCTTGTACAGGGTTTCCAAGGCTGTAAATCTTTACGGGAGCAGAACGCCTCATCTTTCTCCCTCGGAACAGCTGGTAGTTTCGAATTGCTGACCTTGCGGTTGGCAGCCCGACTCGTAACCACTACGCTACCAGAACTCCTTATAGAGACACTGTATAGGGTTTCCAAGGAGGTCTTCTTGGGTTTGAACAGCCGAAATTGTGATTCAAACTGCCCTTGCAATCTCGAGCTTTATTCCACAGTGCCACAACAGGACCCTGTACTGTACATGCTGTTTTTCTCCAGAGATTGATCTCTCCTGATAATGTGTCCAAGTACACGAGTTGAAGTCTCAGCATCTTCATTTCTAAGAAGCATATCAGCTATACTTTTTCCAACATAGATTTGTTTTTCCTTCTTAGCTGAGCTAACAATATAAACCAATTCTTTTATAAAGTTTTGCTGAGAAATAAAGTAGAACATTTGGGAAGCAGTGGAGTCAAAGGATGTCCTTTTATTTGAAAATACGTGATAATATTGTTGTTATGTGCCATCAAGTCAGTTCCGACGCATAGTGACTCTGTATAGGGTTTCCGAGGGGCAGCTGGTGAGCTTGAAACACTGACCTTGGGGTTCAAACTGACTTTGCAGTCCAGCACATTAACCTGCAGCACCACACCAGTTGTCGTTGTTGTTAAGTGCACATTGAGTCGATTCTGACCCATAGTGACCCTGTACAGGGTTTCCAAGGAGCAGCTGGTGAGCTTGAACCACCGACTTTGCAGTTCAAACGACTCTGCAGTCTGATGCATTAGCCCACAGTGCTACATCAGGAATCCAATAGAACATGTTTATCAGCTGTTGGGAATGGGCTAGTACAGAGAAAGGGACCGATGTAGCAAAAGAAAAACAGAATATATAGGAATGAATTCCTTATTGACAAAGGAATTAGGATTTAAATCCAGAGCAAAGTAAGGGAGGAATTGACCTTGTTTCAAAATGTGTAGATCTTGGATTAGCCAGTTTCTTTTTTTATCTGGAACCCTTGTATAAATTGAAAATACGATGTGTTAGAGTCATTTAAATAAGCTAGACACTGCCCATATCCAGGGATTTAAATAGTTGATAATTTGAAACTTCCAATGTTGTGAATATTTGTAACATGTTAGTATGCAAATCCTTAAAATTAAGGCATTTTAAGAGCCTGAGAATGTTGCTTTTTTTGGCAAGCTGAATTTATGATGGTGAGTTAAAAATTGTCAGCAACCTATCTGTAGAATTGATTTTAATAAACATTTAGAAAAGATAAATACATCATTTTTCAACATAATATTTTTTGTTTTTCAATACACTTTATCAACAAACTTTCACATTCCCTTATTAAAAAATGTTTGAGGCTGAGTTGTAAGCCACAAATGAACCACAGGTTTCACTTTTTCATTAGAGGTAAGTCTCCGCCCTCAATGTGCTGCTTTCAGGGAACCCAACAGGTGAAAGTCCAATGGAGCAAGATCAGGACTATAGGGAGGATGCTTTAGGAAATCAAAACAAAGTTTTTGCAGAGTGTCAACAGTGTTGGCAGAGGTGTGAGGACATGCATTGTCTTGGAAGATCACAAAACCCTTGGATCAAGATCTCTGAGTTTCAACTGTAATTTAGGGGTCAGCTCTTCAGTGAGCATCTCACACTGAGGAGCACTGTTGATTGTTGAACTTTTTGTCCTGATAGTATTCCAATACTGGCCCTTGAAAATCCCAGAAAACTGTTAGTATCCATTTTTCAGTTGATGGATGTGTTTTGAACTTTTCCTTAGTCAGCAACTGAAGATGTTTCTATCCCGTACTCTGCCATTTACTCTCAGACTCTTGGTGATGAATCTATGTCTCATCACCAGAAACAACTTTTTAAAAGAAACTCACTTTCCTTCATGCAACAGTTCAAACTGTGTTTGCAGATGTCCAAATGCTTCTGTTCATGCTCTCCCATGAGTTGTTTCAGTACCCATCTTACACAAACTTTTCAAAACCATGTATGCCATGGCTTATTTCATAGACAAATCTGTGGTGGATTTACAAACGATTTGCCACATAATCCCCTTTTACTTATCTATTTGACAGAAGTATTTCACATGTACTCTCAATTTTGTGACCAACCATGGACATGGACAGCATTTTAACATAAACAGAGTGCATACAATTTTTGACTCACCCTTGTAGATGGAGGATTACAAGAATTCCCTCAAGATGTACGATAAGAAGGTACATACAGGTACCATGATGACAAGGAGTACTGTGATGGTTAAGATTTTGTGTCAACTTGACTGGGATTCTCAGTGTATCTCATTGGAGATGTACTAATTCCCATGATGAAACCTAACATAATTTAATAAACTCCATTATAAGATCTGCTATGTGCAGTCAAATAATTGAAAGGAAGTTTCCTTAAGGGTGTGGTCTGCTTCCCATATGTACAGATGCTGATAATAATCTGGCTTACTTTTACTGGTTCTGAATTCTATACCTGGCTTGCCAACTTGAGCCTGCTCCATTACCTGCCAGTCCTTGAAGTCATTAGAAGTATGACATCTTACCTGCTGACCATGGAGTCATTTGCCTCTGCAGCTGTGAGTCTGCTGTCTTACCTACTAATCTTAGGAGTCTTCGGCAGCCTGCCATTGGATTGGCTGACCTTAGGTTTATCAGCTCCAGCTATATAAATCACAAGAAACCTCAAGTTTGACATCTGACCCTCAGACTTGGAACTTGCCTGCATCTATAACTGTGTGGGCCATTTCCTTGATATACAGTTGTTGCTGTTAAGTGCTGTTGAGTCAGTGCTGACTCACAGTGGCCCTGCAGAGAGTTTACAAGAAGCAACTGGTGGGTTTGAACTGACAAATTTGTGGTTTGCATTCCTGCAGCACCACACTTTGGTATATACCTCTGCAAATAAATGTATATAAGCTTCCCAAGTTTTGTTTCTTTAGAAAACCCAGTCTATGACAGTATCAAAGGCTGTCCTAGGAGAATTTTGTTGGGAAGTCTTACCTGATCCACTCTACAGTCCTAATGTTGCCATCCAGAGTTCTCTGTGTTCTAAAAACACAAAAGAACATTGAAAAAAAAAACATGAGTTGAACCCACAGAGGATGCTAAAACTTCTGTGATGACATACTGCAAATGGATTATTACAGAACTCTTTGGGGGGAAGAATTGTTGTTATTGAGTGCCATCAAGTCAGTGGGAGTAGAAAATCTTCTTTCTCCCAAGGAATTGCTAGTGAGCTTGAACTGCCAACTTTGTTGTTCACAGTCCAAGTGCTGATCCTACAGAGCCACCACACTCCCTTGCAGTATGACTGTTGTTGTTGTCAGGTGCCATCGAGTCGGAACCAACTCATAGAGACTCCATGCACAGCAGAACGAAACAATGTCCGATCCTGGGCCAACCTCACTACCGCCGCCATACTTGATGCCATCAATGATGTCACCTGGCTGATCCATCTCATTGGGGTCTTTCTCTTTTTCTCTG
>NW_006408639.1:2223774-2233237 GCF_000296735.1 Chrysochloris asiatica | reverse complement strand
CATATGAGGTTATTGAAAATACCATGGCTTGGGTCAGGCGCACCTTAGTCCTCAAGCTGACATCTCTGCTCTTCAATACTTTTAAAAGTTCCCGTGCAGCAGATTTGCCCAATGCAATATGTCGTCTGATCTCTTGACTGCTGCTTCCGCGAGTTTTGATAGTTGATCCAAGAAGAAGGAAGTCCTGGACAACTTCAATCTCTTCTCCATTGATAAGAATGCTGTTTATTGGCCCAGTGGTGAGGATTTTTGTTTTCTTTACATTGAGTTGTAATCCATACATAAGGCTGTGCTTGATTAGAGATATGGAAACACCACCTTCAGAATAGAGCTGGATGAATAGGTCTAGATGGACAATATGTTGAGAAACAATAGCTTCATAGTTTTATTTTTTAATTTAAGAAAGGTGTGATGAACCCTGGAAGCAGAGTGGGTTACAAGTTTGAAACTACCAGGTGCTCCATGGGAGAAAAGTGAGACTTTCTGGTCTCATAAAGATTTGCAGCCTTGCAAAACCCATACGAGGTAGCTATGGGTCAGAACTGACTCCAGAGCACACAACCACAACCACCACCATCCCAGTGATTTACATGATGTGGCTTTTTTTAGCCATAACTATTGTAACTGCCACTAAACAACTGGATGGGACTGGATTTCCTCTTATTTTTTTTCTTTTTTTTTCCTAATATGTCTGGGTATGAAAAGAAGAGAAAGATACCAATAGGACTATATGATTCAGTTGTGAGTGTTTGTTAATACGGTTAATTGTGAATATAAAACAGTGAAACTATAACATTGGTTTTGGTAAAGTTAACCATCCTGATGGGTGCCATCTCAGATACAGGGAAGGGAATCTTACTACCAACAACATAGAAGAGCCAGGAGTGGAATGTCCTTTGGACTCTGAGATATCTGGGCACCGAATCTCCTCAATCTAGAAGACAGCCCTGATACCAGAGGAGTGAAAGCATGAGACAAAGCAGTGGGATTTCCAGTCCACAGGGCAAGTAAAACAATGCCTTCTGGCAGAAGGCTCACTTATGGAGTAGGATGCTTGTAGGCACTTAATTGGAGAAGCTATGTTTGCTGACCTATGAAGCTAGAGCTGAGCTGTGGCTTATGGTGGAGTGCTATGCCCTTGGGGTATTTATTAGCAGCAGTAACGGAGCTTTGTAACATCGCCTAAACAGGGCAGAAGGGGCTAGGTCAAGGGGCTGGCAAGGGAAGAGGCTGTCCTGGCCAAATAAATGTGTCCTGATCATTTCTGACCCTGAGTTGTAATCTCTTAACTTCCCAAAAAAAAAAAAAAACCCAACAATCATGAGTGCTGCCTCTGAGTTCGGTGTGGCCACTGCAATGAATTATTGATCCCAGAAGAGAAGCAGAGAATGCTGTGGGAAGGATAGTTGCTGTCAGAATTGATAAGTAATGTTGGATGGTGACGGCATATCTGACCCCTGCCTGTTAGGAATCAGCCTTGTACTGATGTGTGAAATTCGATTTCCTTCCCCCTGAAGAAGTCTGAAGAGAACACCATCTCCCACACCATTTATTACAGAGACTCAATTATTCCAGAGAATTTCAGTCAAACGTCTAATCTATCAGATTCTGTATTGTCCATACCTTTATTTTTATGAATGAGAATAATGTTTTGTGTGTGAGACAAATGAAGAGGCATGATTCTATTTTATTTTCAATTTCTAAAAGACAAAATGAAAACTATTAGCTACTAAGGCTACAAAGTTTTAACGAAAAGTCATGCCAGAATAGGCAGATGGCATTCAAGCCTCCTTCAAGAAGCAAATTCCACCATAGTCAGAACTCTGTCGCATCCAAATGTGTCACATAAGGCAGCTAAAAAGAACCATTTAGATCTGTGATCCTGCACATTATGGGCCCTCAGACTTAATGAGGTTGGCATGTCCTGTGTGTCTAAGTCAATTATACTCCTATTGGAGTAGTGGGGAGACACAAGAGAAGGCAAATTAATTCTCCTGAAAGAGACTCGTTCCTCTAATTTTTAATGGATTTCCTTAAGATATCTTCTTACACAACATCTGCGTGAGATAGAAAATGGGACACTTTAGAAAAGCAGATATTTTGTCTATTCTCAAAAAAGAGTTCTGATTAACTTCAAATTAACAACAAAAGCATCAACAAAAACAAACATATTTTATATATTAACGATCTCCGTATTTGGACATCATGATTTCCATGCATCAGGATTAATGATTTCATTCTTGTAACTAAAAGCTGAAAGGAATGTTAAAAAAAAATTTTTTTTCTATAAGCTTTCTTATAATCCATGTTTACCAAGTTTATGTATTATTGCCATTTCATGCTATTTATATCATTGAAGCAATGTCAAAATTATAAGGAATGGCCAGAAAGTCATTACCTAGCAATTGGAAGAGGGAAGATTGACACTGGAAAATCAAAAGCTATTGCAAAGGTTTTACTGATTTTTTTTATTGGTCCCATATTTTGTACTGTTTTGACAGAGACCTAGTCTATGGGGGGCGGAAAACAAGTGAGAATCTCTGACAGTAGTTCATTTTTACAAATACATTGACCACTATGAATCATGGTTCTTTCTATTTGCACAGAGTTTTCATTATACAATATGTGTTCATGTAAATGGCATCTTTAGTAACTACATTTTACCTAAGAGTACTTACAATGATATAGGACAACTTGGCTATAAAAATAAGACCCTGAACATGGCAAATGAAGAATGAGTCAGGTGTTCTCAACCCAGCATCATTGCTCTTGCCTTTAATTAACTTAATAAAGACTCTAAGTGCTTACATTTATTATGTATTCATTGAATACATAAATATTTTTGTGACCCTTTGTGCCCATCTTGTGCTAATACTGAGTATACGGTGGCAAATAAAACACAAATACTCCCTTCTTTTATTGGATCTGAGAGGTAAATTGGCCTGAGAGGAACAATAACACAAAAATAAACACCTTAAAATTAATAGATCATCTGAGATGAATGTTGCTGTCTGCCATCAAGCTGCCCTCAACTCATAAGAAACATACAGAGCTGCACTGTTGTAATCTATAAAAGTTTCACTGGCTAATTTCTGGAACTAGATTGCCAGAAATTTCTTCCTCTTAGTCTGGAAGCTCCATTGAATCCTGTTCGGCATCATAGCAACACACAAGTCTGCAGTCTCCATCAGCAAATGGTGCCTGTGGACACAGGTCGATGGCTAGGAATCCAACTGCAATTTCCTGTAAAACTGTGTTGGTCACTATGAGTCGAAACCGAGTTGACAGCACTTAATGAAAACAACATTAGACAATAATGGTAGCGGTGGTTGTGTGCCATGAATAGAGTGAGTTCTGCCTAACAGCAACCCTGTATAGGATTTCTCAGTCTATAATTCTTTACAGGAGCAGAAACCCTCATCTTTCTCCCAAAGAACAGCTGATAGTTTCGAACTGTTGAACTTGAGGTTAGCAGCCCGACTCGTAACCACTACGCTACCAGAGCTCCTTATTAGACAATAATAAGGTAATTTTTAGAAGTCTGAAATAAAGGAAAGTCAAATATGTGAAAAGTGAGAGAAAAAATAATCCTATTTACGAAAGCTTGTGGCAATAAAATAAAATAAACCCCTAAAGTATGAGGGCAATGAAATGAATGAGAGAGGGGATATCTGTTGAAACTAGAAAAGTGGTCAAGGCTAGAAGGTTATCATTGCAGGGCACTGGTAAATAGTTTATGTTCTATTTTAGTTCCAATGGGAAATCAAACCACTGTTTCAAGCATATTTTATAGGAACCTTTAAAAAATCCTTGAAATAAGAAGAAGTTAAAGCCAAAAACAAGTTGTTATTGAGTTATTACCAACTAAGAAACTCTGGAAATGTAGTGGTTACAAGTCAGGCTCTTAACCTCAAGGGCAGCAGGTTGAAATTACCAGCCATTCTTCTCCAGTAAAGATTTACAGCCTCAGAAACCATACAGTGAGTGGGAACTGACTCCACAACACACAAGCCCCACCACCATGATGTCCTTGTGTGTGTGTAGACTATGCATCATAGGGTGGTCAATGACAGATTTTATTGAAGTAGCTCCTCAGTCCCTACATCTGAGGGGCCTTGAGTTGAACTAGAACCTCCATCCTTTCAGCTCCCAACCAAAGCATGAACCACAGGCCCAATCTTGAAAATCCAAAATAAATAGGAGCATTATTATATCCGACTCCTGGTGTAGCACTGTGAGTTAATGCTGTGAGTTAATGCAAGGGAGCTTTGAACTGCAAGGTCGGCAGTTCAAGCTCACAGCTCAAGCTGCTCCTTGGAAACCCTATACAAGCTCACTATTACTCAGAAACAGCTTGATGATAGTTCACAACAATGTTATTATATTTAGTTAGTCCTATGGTGTTGGAGCTCTGGTAACGTAGTGGTTACGAATCGGGCTGCGAACCTTAAGGTCAGCGGTTCGAAACTACCAGCCACTCCGCGGGAGAAAGATGAGGCTTTCTACTCCCGTAAAGATTTACACCCTCAGGAACCCTGTACAGGGTCGCTATGGGTCGGAACCAACTCAACGGCACTTAACAACAACAACAACAATGGTGTTGGAGGAGAATATTGAAAGGGCCATGGGTTGCCAAAAGAACCAATAGATTCATTTTTGGAAAAAGTGCAGCCAGAGTGCTCCTTGGAGGCCAGAATGGCCAAGCTTTGTCTCTCATACTTTGTACATATTGTCAGGAGGGACCAGTCACTGGAGAAGGATATCATGTTTGGTAAGGTGGAGGGGCAGAAAAAAAGAGGAAGACCCCCAACGAGATGGATTGGCCAAGTGGCAGCATCAATGGACTCAAGCTTGGCAACAGTAGTGAGGTTGGCCCAGGATTGGGCAGTGTTTTGTTCTGCTGTGCATAAGTTCGTTATGAGTCGGTACTGACTCAATGGCACCTAACAACAACAAAGGTACAAACAGATACAGAGAGCTTTAGGTAACTTACTAAAATAGCAGTTTAAAATTTCTCATGAAGTTTTCTTGTCTATCTTGGTAGAAATATTCAAAATAAAACTTTACGAAGAGTATAAGCACCTTATAGCTTAAAAATAGTGAAACCATTTCTGAAACTCTGCTGTCAAAATACATAAATCCCAAGCAATACAGAAAAAGTCAACTTTCAACAGTGAACTGCAGTTCTCATAGCTTCAGGGAGTTTAAAACCAAAATGCTGTGTGCATTTTTGGCAATGGGAATACCATGTACAAGGACTGTCATTTCTTTCAAAAGAATATGCAATGTTTAATACATAAGCTTTACCCACTGCTCAGTATCATGAGGATTAATTAAAGCTACACAAACACGTTGAAAATAAAGAATGCTAACATGTTAATACATCATATTCTTGCTGTTCTAGATCACAGACTTGAAGACTGGAATTAGTGTAAGATGTGTCGTTTCCCCAAATTAAAATTTTACATTTTCTCTTTTTGTTTGTTGTTGCATCTTCATTACCTATAAGAATGGCTGACATAAAATATATGTCCAATAAATTTGTTTCTCTTGAAATAAACTAAACTATGCTTATAAAAACCCTTTGAAAAACTAAAAGTATTAATACATTCATTATTTTGAATTTAGCTGCTTTTATATGTCACTGATTATGGCTTGCACATTATTAACCTTCTACATGTTAATTGGTAAAACTTAACTGAATATGCATGTGAACGTGTGTGATTACTTTCTTCATTGAGAGACACTGGTGGAGTTATGGCTGTTAGATGCTGTCAGGACAGTTCCATCCAATTTATAGTTGTTGTGTGGAGTCGGTTCAGACTCACAGCGATCCTGCACATGGTCTCCGAGGCTGTAAATCTTTACAGGAGCAGAAAGCTTCATATTTCTCCCATGGAACTACTAGTAGTTTCAAACTTCTGTCCTTGAGGTTAGCAGCCCAATTTGTAACCACTATGTTACCAGAGCTCCTTTCCAACTTACAGTAACCCAGTGCAAAACAGTAAGAAACACTTGCCCACTTCTACACCATCCTCATAACTGTTGTTACGCTTGAGCCCATTGGTGCTCCCACGGTCCCAATCTATTTCATTGAGGGTCGTCTTCTTTTGTGCTGATTACTCACTTTACCAAACATGATGTCCTTTTTTACGTACTGATCCTTCCTGGCAATGAGTCTGAAGCATGCGAGAGGAAGTCTCGCAATCCTGGCTTCTAAGGAGCATTCTCGCTGGACTTCTTCCAACACAGATTTATTTGTTCTTCTGGGAGTCCAGGGTAATTTCAATGTTCTTTTCTAGCGGCATAACTCAAATGCATTAATTTCTTTATAATCTTCCTTATTCATTGTCCAACTTTCACATCCATCTGAGGTAATTTAAAATACCATGGATTGCATTACACACCTTAGTCCTCAAACTGATTATCTTTGCTCTTGAACAGTTTAAAGGGGTCTTATGCAGATTTGCCTAATGTGATACACCACTTGATTTCTTGGCTGCTGCTTGCACAAGTGTTGATTGTGGATTCAAGCAATATGAAATCATTGATAACTTCAATATTTTATCTATTTATAGTTGTTATTTAGTGCAGTCAAGTTGGTTCCAACTCACAGCAACCCTATGTAGGATTTCTGAGGAGCAGTGTTATTTACTGATCCAGTTATGAGGATTTTATTTGCTTTTCATTGAGGTACAATCCTTGTTGAAGGCTAGAGTCTTTGATCTTCATCCATAAATATTTTAAGTCCTCATCACTTTCAGCAAGCAAGGTTATATCATCTGCATATCACAGGTTATTAACGAGTCTTCCTCCAATCCTGATGCCATGTTCTTCTTCATATAACCCAGCTGCTCGGATTATTTTCTTAGTATGCAGCTTGAATAAATATAATGAAAGAATATGACCCTTGAACACACATTTCCTAATTATAAACCATTTAGTATCATCATGTTCTGTTTGAATGACTGTCTCTTGGTCTATGTATGGGCTCCTCATAAACACAATCAAGAGTTCTGGAATACCCATGCCTAGCAATGTTTCCATAGCTTGTTATGATCCACACAGTCAAAAGACTTTGCATAATCAATAAAGTACAAGCAAACATCTTTCTGGTATTCTCTGATTTCAGTCAAGATCCTTCTGATGTCAGCAATGTTATCCCTAATTCAGAATCTCACTTGCATTTCTCTCAATTCTATGTCCATGTACTATTACAGTTGTTTTGAATTATCTTTAGCAGATATTAATTGAATTTTTCAATGTTTTCCACAGTCCATTGTGTTACTTCTCTTTGGAATGGGTACAAATATGGATCTCTTCCATTTGATTGGCCAGACAACTTCCTTCCAAACTTCTGTGGATAGATGCAAGAATACCTCCAGGGATGTATGTTTATTGAAAGATATCAATTTGTAGTCTGTCAATTCCTAGAGTCTTGCTCTTTGCCAACGCCTTAACATTCTCCTTCAGTAACATTAATTCTTGATCTCAGGTGGGGAGCTGGAAAGCCAATATTCTCTCTATTGAGCTAGTTCACCACCTACTTATTTATAAAAGTAAGCCTAAGGAGCTCTGGTAGCGTAGTGGTTACAAATCGGGCTGTGAACCACACAAGGTTAGCAGTTCGAAACTACCAGCTGTTTCGCAGGAGAAAGATGAGGTGTTCTGCTCCTGTAAGGATTACAGCCTCGGAAACCCTGTACAGGGTCACTATGAGTTGGAATCGACTCCACAGCACACAGCCACCACAGCCATGGGAGTCCTGGTTTGGCGCTGTGGGTTAATGCTCTGGACTGCAAAGTCAGTTAGAACCCAAGGTCTGCAGTTTAAGCTCACCTGCCCCTCCTAGGAAACCCTATACAGGGTCGCTATGGGTCAGAACTGACTCAACAGCACTTAACAACAACAACAACAACAACATCCATCTCTTTAGAGCATTTGGATATATGTCAGGGATCTCTTCTTGCCACAACAAAAGATTCGAAATCCTTGTCACTCTATTTGTCACAATTTTCTCAGTTAGTCTCCATATAGATGCTGAGTTTAGTTTCATTACAGCAATTGGACAGGCTCTATATAAGTTACTTATTTGTCTGTTTTCTGTCGGCCATACCAGAGTATAAGGTCCCTGAGGGCAGTGATCTTCTATATCCCATGATTTCACTCACTGTCTGAGTCTTACACCATCCCTAGGTTCGGTAAATATTTGGAGAATGACTCAACAAATGAATTGACAAGAAGCCTGGGTTTGGAGTATAACTATAGATTCATTGTTCCACAAATTCTCCTCCCACTTCCACTTATCCTTACAATACATATTTTTCAACAAATATTTGTTCAAGGCTACGTATGTCAAAGTAAGCTTTTTACAACAAGATCAGAATAAACATTCTCCTTGGGACCAATGAAACTCACAGTTGTCAAGTCAATTTCATCTCATAGCAATTCTGCAGGACAGAGCAGAACTGCTCCCTAGGATTGCTGTGACATAGTCACAGATGGGGCAAAGATGGGGCAGACAATCTCATCTTTCTCTTTGGAATGGCTGATGGGTTTGAAAAGCAGTTAGTACTCCAATCCTAAACCCGATATATCATTAGGGCTCATTTACTCCTTAGAATGTAAGTTAAAAATTATACACAACAGATAAAGATAATTTATAATAATAGCATATGTGAAGAAAATGAGGCTTAACATGAAGGACACAGAAGAACTTCAGAGTTATGAAGAGGGCCAGTCAATGAAATTAGGGACCAAGAAGGAAAACTTTGGGGATTTCAAAGGAATTTAAGTGACAAGGTATGGCTAGAGTTATTGTTGTTGTTGGTAGGTGCCATGGAGTTGGTACCGACTCATAGTGACCCTATGCACAACAGAAGGAAACACTGCCCAATCCTGGGCCAACATCATAATTGTTGCCACGCTTGAACCCATTGATGCTGTCACTTTGCCAATCCATCTTACTGGGGGTGGGGGTCTTCCTCTATTTCTGTGACCCTTCACCAAACATGATATCATTCTCTAGGACAGGTCCCTCCTGACAATATGTCTGATGGCTAGAATAGAGCCGTCAATACTGAAATGAGAACTAGGTAAGGTTCAAGAGATTGAAGGCTTTCAAATAGAGTTGCCAATTAAAATGAAAGACAGCCAGTTACATTTGGATTTCAGATATGGACTTATATTTTTAGTATTGACATACTTATATTGAGAATGTGTTTATCTATTTAACTGAAATTCAAATGTAACTGGCTGCCATGTGAGTACGTGCATGTGTACAAAACATATTAGTACTGCTAAATCTGTAAGCTAAGGAGCTCTGGTAGCGTAGTGGTTACGAATCGGGCTGCAAACCTTAAGGTCAGCGGTTTGAAACTACCAGCTGCTCCGCGGGAGAAAGATGAGGCTTTCTACTCCCGTAAAGATTTACACCCTCGGAAACCCTGTACAGGGTCGCTAT